>NC_035167.2:14961256-15261256 GCF_001659605.2 Manihot esculenta
AAGAAGGAGAAAAAACAGAAGCTGAAGAAGAAAAAGGAGAAGAAGCAGAAGAAGAAGAAGAAGCAAAAGGAAGAAGAATTAATGAAGAAGAAAAGGAAGGAGGAGGAGGAGAAAAATAATTGGGGGTAATTTAGTCTTTTACTATATTTTTAATTGCAAAAATAGACAGAAGGACTATTTCGTTGACGGAGAGAAAACATAAGGACGTTTTAATAGGTTTCTGAAAATATAGGGACTGACTTGTTAATAATGGCAATACCCAGGGACTAAATCGTAAATTACCCTAAAATATATAAGATCATGTATTAAAAGGGATATCTCATACATAAAGTCAAGCACAACCTCTAATCCTCAAAGTCATTACATGACTAAAACTGTACTTTTACATAACATTAATACATTTATCAAGTCCACACTATCTATTACATACACATGACTTCATTACTCTTATGGATCTCCTGGTCTACCCTGTACCTGCAATCCTGGGGAAAATGGGAGAGGGGTGAGCTACTAGAGCCCAGTGAGCAGAATAATAAAAACATTTAAATCATATGGATCATGGAATGCGTCACATCACAGCTAATCACATCAAGGATGAACTTGTCACCAATAGCCCTCTACATAGTCCAACTGTGCCAGAACGTAGAATGGGTCCTGGTCTTTCCCTTACATAGCATAACATAACAGTGTCCAACTGTGCCAGAACGTAGAATGGGTCCTGGTCTTTCTCTTACATAGTGCCAGCGAACGTAGAATGGGT
This sequence comes from Manihot esculenta, assembly GCF_001659605.2. Lineage (NCBI taxonomy): Eukaryota > Viridiplantae > Streptophyta > Magnoliopsida > Malpighiales > Euphorbiaceae > Manihot > Manihot esculenta. The sequence goes on from NC_035167.2 coordinate 14,962,017, forward strand.
CCCACTGGTCTTACATTCCGTACCGTACATATCACATCGTCATATCATAGATCGAGGGCATTGGATCATCCAACGTTCATCCACATCAATCAACAATAAAGTATGCAATGCAACATATTCGTGAATTCTAATGCAAACAACCTAATACATCTCATGGCATTCATGATGTGTGAAGCATGCTAAAAAGTCCATTATTTACTTTAAAACATAAGGAGTTATTCCACTCACCTCTGGGTAGCTCTGACCAGACACTGGAGCAGCTAACTCACTGCTGGGGTCCTCGGTTCCTCGGGTCCGAACCTACACAGGTGGACTCAAGTGAGGGACCAAACAAACATGAACATAACTCTAAACTACTCCCCAAAAACCCCCTAAAACATCATGAAACAATCATAGAAAAACATGCAAGAGAGGGCTGGACAGGGCACTTTCGGCGGCAGGTTCGGCGGCCGAAAGTCCCTCCAGAGCCGAAAGTCAGGCAGGTTCGGCGGCACCTTCGGCGGCCGAAACTCCCAGACAGAGGCGAAACTCATGCATGTTCGGCGGCACTTTCGGCGGCCGAAACTCCCAGACAGAGACGAAAGTCTCTTTTCGGTGGCAACTTCGGCAGCCAAAAGGCCTGCCTCCCCAGCCATGTTCGGCGGCCGAAAGTTCCTTCGGCTGCCGAACTTGGTTTCTGCCAAAGGGCAGAAACTTGGCTCCCTTAAGCACATTTGCCTCCAAAACTTCCAATCATGCACTTAGCTCAACTAAAACATGCAAATATACATACATTGGCTCCTAGGGGCTTCAAACTAACTTAAACCCCAACTACAACACACAACAACAACACAATCCAACATACATTGCTCAAAACATAACATTAATTCAAAAACCTAACTATGAGCTAAACATGCATTCTACCCCATAGATCTTGCATAAAACTCACTTTAAACATGAAATGAGCTTAAGATCGGCTCTTACCTCTTAAAGATCGAGAGGGAGACGTCCTAAACTCGGAGGTGGGAGATTTTTGAGTTCTTGAACCTCAAAGCTCCAAAACTTTGCTCAAAGCTTGAAAATCTTCAAAACCAAGTAAAAACTCATGAAAATTGAGTAGGATTGGAAGGAAAGAACTCAAGATCGGTGAGGAACGGCGGAGAACTCACCTTGGCCGACAATGGGGAGAAAAGCTCGCCCGTTTTCGGCTAAGGGACCCTTTTATAGTGGCTGGCCAGGCCACGTTCGGGGGCCGAACGTGCCTCCGCATACATGCCATGTTCGGCGGCCGAACCTGGACTTTCCTCACTTATGCTTTCGGGGGCCTAAAGGCGCTCCCGAAGGCATGCATGTTCGGCGGCCGAACTTGAGGTTCGGCGGCCGAACCTGAGTTTTCCTCCAAGGTTGTTTTTATGCAAAAACTCATTTCCATTTTACTTAAAACCATGAAATATCTTAAAACATTTTATGAAAACATGTTTCTACCGTACTAGAGGCTTCCGACATCCGAGATTCCACCGGACGGTAGGAATTCCGATACCGGAGTCTAGCTGGGTATTACAATCACCTTGAGACCTATGTCTCCTACTACTGCCAAGCTGGACATCTTATGTAATACCCAGCTAGATTCCGGCATCGGAATCCCTACCTTCCGGCGGAATCTCCGTTGGAATTTAAAATTTTGATGATGGCAGAGTCTTCTAGAGGGGTAAAATGTAGTTTCTAAAATGTTTTTACTGATTTCATGGTTTTAAATGAAAAAGAATTGAGTTTTGAAAAGAAAAGACCAAGGAGGCATTTGCCAGGTTCGGCCGCCGAAAGTGAAGTTCGGCTGCCGAACATGGGAAGGTTTCGGGAGCACTTTTGGCCTCCGAAAGCTTTGTTTGAACGAACCAAGGTTCGGCTGCCGAACATGCATGAGTTTAGGAGGCACGTTAGGCTGCCGAAGGTCATTGACCAGGCCACCTATAAAGAGCCCTCAGATCGAAAATGGGCGAGTTTTCCCCCCCATTCTCGAGCTCAGGTGAGTTTTTGTACTCCTTTGGTCGTTTTCATGCTTTCTCTACCCATCCCTCAAGTTTTCATGAGTTCTACCCTTGTTTTGAAGTTTTGAAGCTTAAATAGGAGTTTTGGGAGCTTGGAGGCTTTTGGAGCTTGGATCCTCCACACCTCCGAGTTAGGGATCGCACCATCCCTCGATCTTCAAGAGGTAAGTGTAGATCCTTGCTTTCCTTGTGTTTTAATGAAGTTTTCAGTAAGTTTAAAGATGTTTTGATGGTTGAGTATGGGTAGATATGCATGTTAGGGTTTATGTGGGCTTTATGCCCAATATATGTTTATGTGCTGATTGTTGGGGGGTTTAGACAAATGTTTATGCTCCTTCATGCATGTGGGAGAGTGTATGCATGATTGGGAAAGAGCAAGTGAGGTTTTGAGTAGTTTTGATGGTTTTGGCTTATGTAGGTCATAAGCTCTTTATGTATGCTCTATGATGTTCTTTGTTGGAGTTTAAGCTTGTTTAAGCTCCTTTGTGCATGGTTAAGGGTTTATGCATGTTTTTAAGAGGTTGGGTGCTTGTTTGGGGTATTTGGTAAGGTTTTGGAGGCTGGTATGCACAAGAGGCTGAGTTTTGATGAACTCAGGTTCGGCCGCCGAAGGTAGTTTCGGCCGCCGAACCTGCCTATGGATGCATGGATTGGCCGCCAAACCTTGCCCCCGAAAGTTGTGTTTCGGATCTGGAGCAGACTTTCGGCCGCCGAAGGTGATGTTCGGCCGCCAAAAGTGCCTGACTTTCGGATCTGGAGGGAGGCTTCGGCCGCCGAACTTGCCGTCGAACCTGCATGGCTTTCGGCTCTGGAAGGGACCTTCGGCCGCCGAAAGTGCCCTGTCCAGCCCTTTCATGGTTGTTTTCTATGCATGTTTTGAGGATGTTTCAGGGGGTTTTTGGAGAGTTGTTTATGAGTTGTTTAGAGTGTGTTTGGCACCTCACCGGAGTCCACCTGTGTAGGATCGGACCCGAGGAACCGAGGTGTTTGGCAGTGTTAGCTGCTTCAGAGTCAGTCCAGAGCTAGTCAAAGGTGAGTAGAACATAACTCTTTTAATATTAAAGAAATTAAATGTTTTAAGCATGTTCATGCATCACGAATACCATGTTATGTAATACGTTGTTTGTATTAGAGTTCACGAATATGTTGCATTGCATAATACGATGATGATGATGTGGATGGATATTGGATGATCCATTAGCCCTCAGTATGACATGATATGACACGATATGACATGTATGACATGATATGAGATAGAAAGACCAGGCGTGGCCGTATCGCCCCTGGCATAGAGTAAGAGAAGTCCAGGTGTGGCCGTATCGCCCCTGGCATAGAGTATGTGAAGTCCAGGCGTGGCCGTATCGCCCCTGGCATAGAGCATTTCTGAACTTGTTATGATATGAGATTTATATGTTGAGGGCTATTGGTGATAAATTCATCCTTGATGTGTATTGTTTGTGATGTGATACATGTCATGAAAGCATATAATGTAATAAACTATTTTTCTATTTAGTTATGCTCACTGGGCTTTATAGCTCACCCCTCTCCCCTAACCCCAGGTTCGCAGGGTCAGAGATAGTTCAGGAGGTCAGCAGATTATGGTTATGGTTATGATTTTATGTAATAGTATAGTTGTAGATATGATGTAATGTAAAGATGTGTATTAAAATGTAAAATGAGATATTGTAATGTAATAGATAGAGTTGTGCTTTGCCCTAGTGGGTGGATAATCCCTCTGTACATGGTTTTTATGTATGTTTTATATTGAGACATGAAAACCAAGCTTAATGTATGTTGCCCCATTAGAGTTGTTGATGAAAACTCTAGTGTTGGGGTTTATGATTATGAGTTGTGCATGCACAGGTTAAGCTTGGTGTATGAAATAAAGAAAGAAAAAAAAAGGGTTTACAGTTTTATGTTTTAAAGTTTTTATGTTTATGTTTGATCATGTATGGGATTATACCAGCTGTACAGGATGTCTGTTAGGCTTGCTACGGGTCCCGGTGACCTTAAGTCGATCTGGATCCTAGCGCCGGTAGCGGTTCGATTTTCGGGCTGTTACATCTTATTAGTGACCCGATTAGCCTCCCTAAAATAATGGCCAATCCTTATATGCTAATTACGTGGAAGAGTTTGGTTGCCCCAATATAGTAAACCCAACAACTTCCTATTCCTCTCTCCCCTTCCCATAACTAAATTAACTCTAAACCAAAGAATCCATCTCCACTTCAACACTTCTAAACCCAAGGACCAAGCCAACTCCACGCCTTGAATCAAGGCATTCAATTCCCTACGGATGTATAACATCTCAATTTAACCATAAAGCCTCCTAGCCAATGCCCCAAATAGTCCCTTCCCACCACCATCTGTTCTTGGATTTCCCTTACACTCTCCATCCTTAGTGAGCTTAACCCAACCCTTCTCAGGAGCTCCCCATCTCGCATGCTCAACAGCACAAACCCTTATCAATCATTCTCACTCTCATCCCTCCCCATGCCTTCACATTTGCATTCACTTGATTCCTTAAAATAAATAATTTAGAGTCAATGCTAATTCTTTCACCTCAAAAAACTGTACTATTATCCCATTTCCAATGCCACTAAAGCGTAATTGCAAAATGTTGAATCCATTTTACTACACCACTACTAAAAAATAACCTATTATTTACAAATCAATCAATAACAGCAACTTTCTCAAAATCCTGCATCATTTGTCTATCCTATTTTCTCATCTTAACCTCTTTAGTCGTTGAACAATCTTGAAAAATGTGTTCTACATCCTCCTGTACAACCCCACACACATAGCCCATAGTATCGGTTGAGAATTCCCTATGTTGTCTCTCTATGTTAGTCATAAGTTTCTCCTTTACCTATAACCAAAGAAATAACCGAATCCTTTGAAAAATCTCTAGCTTCCAAATAATAGTCCATTTCGGATTATCCAGCCTTACAAACTCCTCACTAGCAAGCTTAAATGCAGTTCTGACGCTAAATTGGCTCGATGGAAAAGGTTTCCATATCAAAGCATCTGAAACTACAGAATTCGAAACCAAATGCACACTCTCAATCTGTAAACATATAGACTCATCTAACCATTGTCTTAACAAATGCCATTTCCAACCATCTCCATCCCACATCTGTGCCACTGAAATGCAAATCCCCTTGCTCAAAATATTTTTGCTTTTCACAATTTCACGTTAAACACTCAAGACATCCACTTTTCCACTCAATGCACCCAAGCTACTATTATTCCCAAAATACTTTCTATGCAAAAACTTAGACCCATAGGCCTCGTCGTCTATCAACAGCCTCCAACCTAATTTAACTAAAAGAGCTCCATTCATTTCCTATAACTTCTGACACCTAATTCCAACTAATAAAATGAACTCCTTTTTTCCCCTGTTGGTCCTCCCCAAATAAAGTCCCTAATTTTCTTGTCAATTGCATAACCACAGAATAGGGAAGAGCCATTACCTGTATCATGTGCATTGACATCATACTTAGCACCAATTTAATCATTGTGACTCTACCCGCCATAGATAGGAAAGGCATCTAGTAGAAATATGTGCCCTAGAACCATGCACTATAGTATTGATTTGATATAATCTTATATCCTAGGCATACATAATAGATAATTTACTTAATTAAAGATTATTTAAATAATTAAATATAATATATTGCACATTAGCATTTGGTAGTCATTCCATTCTCAAAGAGTTAAGGATATGATGACAGAATGTACTTGTCCATAGTCATAGGATATTTCATTGAGAATGATTCTATAACGACACAAAAATTGGATGGTTATCAGCGTTAGAATTCAAATTGACTCAAGGTCACTGGAACTCATAGCAAGTCTACTATATATCTTGGTACACCTGATATAATCTCAATATGATCTAAAAAAATATACATAATATATTATCATGAATCAAACTCGGTATGTGCATAAGAGCATAATTGAGAAATATAAACCTATACTAGAGCCCTTATCGAATGCTCTAGTATAGTTATCAATACATACCACAGAGTTCAGTTCAATTATAACATAAAATTTAAATCTTTTACATACTAAAATCATAAATAAAGGAATTATAAAAGAACTCCAGGCTAAGCACAATTTCAATAGTGCCCAATCTATAATGGGTACTTCTTAGAACTTTCTCTTAAACATAAATATATTGATAATGCCAGTGGTGTAGAATGAGCACACTTACATAATGCCAAAGGCATAAAATGGATCTCGACCTGAACTTCTATATCTGTCGTACATAACATATTATATCACATTGTAAGGGCTAGTGGGTCATCCAAAACCCATCCACAATAAAAATTAAATATGCTATATAACATATTTGTGAATCTAATACAAATAATCTATTATAATTCATGATATTCATAATGTATGGTCATACTTAAAAATATTTAATTCGACTTAAATAAGAGTTTAATTTAATTCTATTTGCCTCTTGAAGACACATCCTAAGCTAGAAAGCAGTTATCTCATTGTTGGCCTCTACGGTCTTTTAAATTTTATCCTACATAGATGGACTCAAATGAGGGATCAAACATACTTTTACAGCTTTTAAAACTACTCCAAGAAAACCTCTAAAACATATAAGAAGACATATAGAGAAAGGATGAAAAATGACTAAACATGAGACTTTCGGCGATAGGTTCAACAGCCTAAAGTCCCTTTACGAATCCAAAAGTCCAACTTTCGGAGGCATGTTAGGCTGCCAAAGGTGGCAACTTTCTCTGGTATGGTGGTTGAACTTGGATTCTTTTGCAAGCAGAACCCAATTTTGTCACCTAACAACAGCATTCAAACTTCATCCATACCATCATAGCAACTCAGAAACTAATAGATAATAAGTCAAAAGCTTTTAAAACATTTTAACAATACAAAAGATGTCGCATGCATCCAAAAACGAAGTTAAATTAAAAATTTTCAGCATGCATTGTTATTCATTTCTTAATTTAAATAAGAAAATTTGCATGCAAATAAAAATAAGTCTAAAGCATTATGCAAACAGAGATAATCTAAAAAATGACAAATTTTTTCAAAAGGACATAAGGCTTACCTCTGGAAATATCGATCTAGTAGCAAAAATGGAGGAGAAAGAGAAGATTTGTTGAAGAAAACTTTAAAACTTGTCAAATTTGGATTCAAAGCTTGAAAATCTTCAATTCGAAGATAATCCCTTTTACAATTAATTGTGTTCATGTACAATAACTAAAAAATCAAAGAGGAAGGTAAATCTTTACCTTTACTCAAAATGAGGAGAATTTTCTCCTAGTTTTGGGTTTAAGGTTCTATTTATGGGTGGATCTACCAGTTAATATCTGACAATCAAACCTGGAGGGTTCGATGACCAAATATTAAAAATTTTCAAATATTTTTTTATTTTATACTTAAAATACATTTTCAAATATACTTAAAATTCTTTGTATAAAAATCTATTTTACCATTCTAAAATTTCTAGTTTGAGATTCTGGATTTCATTAGGAATTCTGTTGAAAAATTAAAATTCTGACGCTGGAATTTAGTTGGATATTATATTCTTCTCTCTTAAGAATATTTGTCCTCGAATGTTCAAAACAAAACATGCAGAAACATGTAGAAAATATATACACAACTGCACAGGTATCATAGGAACACATCAAGCAGGCACATCTACTTATTTTAAAAGAGATAAGGGTGTTGTCTAAGCATTGACTTTCTGGTCTCTCAGGTATACTTCTTTATATTGTTGTGATTGCTTAGAACTTTCATCATCGGGATTTTCTTGTTTCTTAGGTTTCTTATCTGAGTGTTCACAATCCGTATTGGCTACTCAATATAGGTGAAATCTCCTAGGATCTCTACATCAGGCTCACTAAAAAGTTTATTCAGATTCGAACACGAATTTTCATAGTATAGAAACATGGGAAACCAAATGGATATTCTTCGTAAAAGCAAATAGATCTAACTTGTAAAATACATTTTCAATCTTTTGTAAGACTTTGAATAGTGCAATGAACCTTGGATCTAGTTTTTCTTTCCTTCTAAAGCGAATCACTCCTATCATTGGAGAGACCTTAAGCAATACCATATCTCCCTCCTAAAAGTTATCTTGCTTTCTACGGATATCTGCATGACTCTTTTACCTAATCACAGTTGTTCTAAGTCTTTCTCTGATAATAGGCGACATCCCATTAGTGATGTCTACTATTTCCAGTCTTCCTGAAGCCTTTTCTTCTACCTTTTCTCAACACACATGTGATATGTACTTTCATCTTATAAAGCCCCATAAAGAACCATCCCAATATTACCATGATAACTGTTGTTGTGAGCAAACTCAACCAATGGTAGATGTTGCTTCTAGGAGTCACCAAAGTTTAGTACACACATCCTCAACATGTCCTCTATAGTTTTGATAGTCTTTTTTTATTGTCCATTAGTCTGTAGGTGAAAAGCAATGTTGAAATCTAACCTAGTGCCTGTAGCATTCTACAGACTTCACCAAAATTTGAAGGTAAACTGAGGTTTTCTATTTGACACTATGAAAACTAGAGCCCTATGCAACCTAATGATCTCCATATAAATATGTGCTAGTTTATCCACAGAGCAACCACTCTTAATGAGGATAAATTGAGCAGATTGGTCAACCTATCCACTATTACCCATATCGAGTCATGTCTATTGAATATCACTGGTAATCTAACTACAAAGTCCATTGCTACATGTTCCCATTTCCATTTTGGAAATGGTAGTGGGTTAAGCATTTTAGCTGGTTTCTAATACTCTAACTTTACTCTCTGACATATTTCACAAGCAGACACAAATTGAGCTACCTCTCTTTTCATAGAAGACCACCAGTATACTTTCTTCCGATTCTTATACATCTTGATAACTATAGGGTCAATGTACCTAGTATTATGAGCTTCTCTCATAATGAATCTTTTCAACCCTACGTCATTTGGTACATAATTTGTTACCATAATGGAGGATCTCTCTATCGTTAAACTTAAACTCACTATTTCTGTCTTGTTGAATTGCTTCTGCTATTTTTACCAATTCTGATTTATTGTGTTGTTTCTATTCCACTTGCTTTAGAATTGTTAGATGTGATTTTATATAGTCCAATAGGCCAATAAAGGAAATGAGATTGAATGAAGCTAAGGTAAGAGAAATTATTTCAATTACCACAAGATAAGAGTTGCCCATGTACTCTGATTTTCAGACTAACAAAATGTGACAGAAAAACTTATGAAGGTAAATGTCCACAATTGTCATTAAAAATTTAAATAGTACTTATAATTCATTGTTTGCTGCCCTTCACAAATGTTGCGATTTACATAATTGCAAATAAAACAACTTGTACAGATAAAAATAATAAACACTAATTTGGCTAAAAGACGAGTCGTAGCGGAAGCCGAATATGTGTTTATTTAGTATATGCAACTTATTTTGTATAGTTCAATTGTAAATTAATTTAATGCTTGTAAACATCATATCATTAACAAGTATGACTTTTAGTGGATATGAATGTGATTTATAGATTATGTATATATTTTATTTAGTGAAATAAAATATTTTGGTATTAATTATTTACTTATAATTTAATTTTTATTATAAAGATAATTGAGACAAAACAAGTTTAAGCTATTAATTGTGATTAATACATTCATTGAAACCCATTTTTAATCTAAAATAAATATAGTTTTAATGATTGTGTCAAATTGTTAAGGAAAGAACCACTAGTTCAGAAAAGAGTAGGGACTAGATTCTCGTTTGGGTTCATAACCTACACTGGCTAGTGAGTCTTATTCTAAACACAAGATGACATAATCAACCTTATATGACAAGGGTAAAACTAAAGAATTTTTAGAATCGGTATTTGGGTTGTTCACAGTCCATTTTGGAAGTGGTTTTAAAATATGTATTTTTAAATACTTTGAGGTATTTGTATTTTTAGAAACATAAATAATGAAATTTTTAACAGTGTAAATATTTCTAACCTAAAATATAAAGAAGTATATTTGAAAGGAGTATAGATGTTTTTTATATGATTAAAACAATAGATACTCACATACTTTATTCGATGTAATCTTTATGAAAATGTATTAAGTCATAATTAAAATATTTTAAGAATACCATAATGTATAGAATGCCTTAAAAGGTTGATACTAAATAGTTTTGGATACTGTATGAGATTTAATTAACTATAAAAATTATATTTGCTCATTCTTATGAAGAATTTGCATAAAATGCATAAATTCATCCCTTCATTATTAGATTTAAACTAATATAAGTTTCTAATAAGTATATGCAATATATTATGGTTAAACACAAAATCTTAAAGTATTAAGATTAGAGGTGTTTGAAATGATACTTAATAATGATAATTTTGTTAGATTTTCTAAATAAAATTTAACATTTTAAAATAAATTTTCTATAAAATAAAGAGTTGTTTTAACCTGAAAAATCATGATACTCGAGAAATGGTTTATGCAAGAAGAATGATGAGGTTATAGAAAATAAAAAATAGATAAAGAGTTATCTAACCAACAAATTAAAATGATTAAAAATCCTTCCGGTCATAGCTTAATCTCATTAATTAGTGTCTTTATCATTAGTTTATAAAAATTGATTATTTATATCTTTCAGAAGGATATAGTTGTACACAAGTTATCAATTTTGGTAAGCGTTATCAAAATTAAATTTCTTAATATAGTATTAAAAAATATATAATATTGAAAATTTTTCTAATATGTGTTACTTAAAGGAATTCTTGGAGTTCCGAAAATAAAATTTGAAAAACTGAAATTATCATCTAATATAAACCATAAAAAGGTTATTTTATAGAATTATCAAGAATGACAAGGTTCTATAAATGTATAATAAGGTTAGTGGGAGCTACCTTATAGAATGTACAAAAGAGACATTTTATTAATAAGATATGATAATTAGTAAGTCGGTGCTATAAGCAAAAGCTGTTTAGTTTTTTTTTTTTTTTTTTCATTAAGACTTAAGTATTTGGAAATTAATCATTGACTTCTTATATCTAATAAGTTAGAGCAAATGTAATGAGAATCTTATTCTAAGTGTTTATGATTAAGTAGGATGTTGAAAGGTTCAATATGTCTAACTCTTAATAACATATCACATTTGCTAGTAGTGACTAGTATATAGTGATAACACCTAGATTTGGAACTGTGGTTGCTTGTTTAAAATGTCCATTAATATTTTGGAAGTATTTTGAAATATTCTTAACATAAGAAAAAGAAAGAATAACTACTAAAACTTATAACTTTGAACATTGGTTATATAGTTGCATTAGAAAGTTTATTTCTGGTTTTATGTGCAATATGTAATAGTAAAGCAATGTGTTTGGAAAGGTTCCAAAAGATTAATGATTATGCATACCAATACAGAAGCCTAGCAATTTATTTCATAGTATGCTTCAAATAAGATATTATAGATTCAAATGTTCCTAAAGGAACTCTATTAGTATCTTTGATAATGTCAACAATTTTTCTTTAGCTGTAATAATAATGTATTGTCTAAGAAAAAAGGAATCATGGTCACATAAAATGAACCCAAATACCTAACCTCTTTAAGTTAAAACAAAGGAGAATAGCTTCAACTATGACACGGATGTGATGTAACTGTTCCATTCACTTGAGCTGTAGAATTACCATAGTTATACTATAATCTCTGGAAGATGGACAATATATATTGATGGTGATGGCTCTAGTGAAAGTGGGAGTATATAAAAAATATGTGCCCTAGAGCCATAGCATTAATTTGATATAATCTATTGTATATTAGCTTTTAGTAGTCGTTCTATTCTCAAAGAGTTGAGAATATAATGACGAAATGTACTTGTACAAAATACTATAAAATATTCACAGTCGTAAAATGCCTCATTAGAAATTATTCATCTAGAGTAGACAGTTATCTCTACCTACCTCTACTGATCAGTATAGTAATATTGATGATAGTACAATAGTGAATCTCATGCTATAGGACATATGATGTCTAGGTAGATATATGGAAACTCAAGGTAATGAGTAGATCAAATTAGTGACATTTGATGAAAAACACATGGGGTTTACTTTTGTCAATATTCATTCATCTAGATCATAATAGTGAATATAGTCCTTAGACCACTACACTTATCTTATGTGTAGGTAGTTTGGACTTAGTACCACTTATATACTTATATAATGTATATGGTGAATGTTCTCAAGTTAGTTATATATGGAGGTAAAGGGTCAGTCAAGACGGGATTTGTTATTTTGAGTAAAAGAGCGAAGTTCTATGATTAAGTTAATTATTCTTGATGAAAAGTCCTTGGCCGATGTAGTATGACTTAATTAAAAAGGATTTCCAATATAAGTCTTGCCAATCAAGAATTGGAATTAAGTAATTGCCATATGCATGGTCCATTGTATTGGGGTTTGACATTTAATGTAACCCTAGTTTAGATCAAGATTTTGCAATGGAAGTATTCTAGTACATGATAATTTATTATCATGGTTCATACTGAATGAAATAATACATTCATTATTAATTGGATAGTCATAGCGCATTATACTGACACTAACTATAGTTTGTGGAATTAAAAATGCATAGAATATCATTTGAGATATGTGAAAATATCATTTTTATTAAATTGCTAATTGACTATGAATCTGAGAACATAAGGACCAATCTGGACAAGATTAATTAATTAATTATATTAATTAATAAAAGCAACATAAGTTGTAAATTTCTAGCATGACTGTAACGACCCGAAAATCGGACCGCTACCGGCGCTAGGATCCAGTTCGACATAAGGCCGCCGGGAACCGTAGCAAGCCTGACATATAACCTGTAAACCTGTTCAATCCCATACATGATCATACATAACATAAACCTGTAGTCTCTCTCATACATATCAACCAAGCATAACCTGTACATAAACATAAACGTGAACATAAACCTCCACTGGAGTCCTCATCAAATGCTCCAATGGGGTATCTCATCATACATAAGCTTGGTTGAATCATAAACATTATAAACATATCTATAGATCATGTATCAAAAGGGATAACAATACTCATAGGGTCAAGCACATCTATAACCTCAATATACCTCATTACATAACATACTGTAATCTCTTACATTACATCATAGTACAATTGTCATGTCCACAATCTAACTATTACATAAACATACTTCAAAACTCTGGCTAACCTCTTAGTCTACCCTGTACCTGCACTTCTGGGGTTAGGGGAGAGGGGTGAGCTACAAAGCCCAGTGAGCAGAATAGTGAAATCATATATTAAAATTTCATGCTTTCATGAAATGCAACACATCACAACAAATCACATCTCGGATGGTATTGTCACCTATAGTCCTCTCCATTCCAAAGTGCCGGGACGTAGAATGGGTACAACCGGTCTTTCTCTTAACATAACATATCATACATACCAATGTGCCAGGGACGTAGAATGGGTACAACCTGGACTTTCTCTTACATCGTGCTAGGGACGTAGAATGGGTACAACCTGGACTTTCTCTTACATCGTGCCAGGGACGTAGAATGGGTACAACCTGGACTTCCACACCATATCATGCCGTAACATCATCATACCATATGAGGACTAAAGGATCATCCAATAACCAATCCACATCAACATCATAAATGCAATGCAACATATTCGTGAATACTAATGCAAACAACCTACTATATCTCATGGCATTCATGATGCATAGATCATGCTCAAAATTCATATTTCATTTATTTTAAAACTTAAGGTTTATTCCACTCACCTCTGGCTAGCTCTGACAAACTCTGTAGCAGCTGGCTCATTGCTGGGGTCCTCGGTTCCTCGGGTCCGAACCTACACAGGTGGACTCCAATGAGGGACCAAACATACATAAACATAACTCTAATATACTCCCCAAAAACCCCCTAAAACATCATAAAACAATTACATAAAAACATGCAAGAAATGGCTGGACAGGGCACTTTCGGCGGCAGGTTCGGCGGTCGAAAGTCCCTCCAGAGCCGAAAGTCAGGCACTTTCGGCGGCACCTTCGGCGGCCGAAAGTCCCAGACAGAGACGAAAGTCTCTTTTCGGGGGCAAGCTTCGGCAGCCGAATACTGCCTCCACAAGGGGGTTCGGCGGCCGAAAGTTCCTTCGGCTGCCGAACCTGGTTTCTCCCAAATGGGCAGAAACTTGGCTCAAATGAACCTCTTGCCTCCCAAAGCCTCAAATCATGCATAAACCTATTCTACAACATGCATACACATCATACATCACACCTAGGGGTCTCAAACTATCAAATACCCCAACTACAACACTTCAAACATGCCACATTGTTCAAAAACATAACATTTGCTTAAAAACTCATACAACCCTATACATGCCATTCTACCCCATAAAACAACTTAAAACTTACTTAAAACATACAATGAGCTTAAGATCGGCTCTTACCTCTTGAAGATCGAGAGAGAGACGACCTAAACTCGGAGATCCAAGCAAATGAGCTCCTAAGTTCCCAAAGCTCCAAAACTTGTCTTAAATGCTCAAAACTTGCAATGAGAGGTGAAAACTCAAGAAAGATGGAGGAGATTTGGAGAAAGAACACAAGATCTGGGGAGAGGGAGGTCGGAAGCTAGCTGTGGCCGAAAATGGGAGAAAGCTCGCCCATTTCGGCTAAGTGACCCCTTTTATAGGTGGCTGGCCAGGCCACGTTCGGGGGCCGAAAGTGCCTCCGCATGCATGCCATGTTCGGCAGCCGAACTTGGGTTTTGGCGGCCGAACCTGGACTTCCCTCACTCATGCTTTCGGGGGCCTAACGTGCCTCCAAAACGCATGCATGTTCGGCGGCCGAACTTGACTTTCGGCGGCCGAACCTGGGTTTTCCTCCAAAGACTTTTCATGCAAAAACTCATTTAATTTTCATACTTAAAACCATGAAATACCTTAAAACATTTTATGAAAACATGTTTCTACCCTACTAGAGGCTTCCGACATCCGAGATTCCACCAGACGGTAGGAATTCCGATACCGGAGTCTAGCCGGGTATTACATTCTCCCTCTCTTAAGAACATTCGTCCCCGAATGTACCTCAACTAGCACACATAGCATGGCATAAAACATAACATACATACAAAACACATAAAACTCACAGGGAACTAACCTCAGAAAAGGTAAGGGTATTGCTGGAGCATGGACTCCCGTGTCTCCCAAGTGCACTCTTCCATATTGTGGTGGTTCCAAAGGACTTTCACCATCGGGATTTCCTTGTTTCTCAGCTTTCTGATCTGGGTGTCTATGATCCGAACTGGCTGTTCAACATAGGTGAGATCCTCTTGGACCTCCACATCAGGCTCATTAAGAACCTTGCTCGGATCTGACACAAACTTCCTCAACATTGAAACATGGAAAACCGGATGGATTCTTTCCATTGAAGCAGGTAAATCCAGCTTGTACGACACATTCCCAATCTTTTGCAAGATTTCAAAGGTTCCGATGTATCGTAGGGCTAGTTTACCTTTCTTCCCAGAGCGAACCACTCCTT
The DNA here is from genome assembly GCF_001659605.2 of Manihot esculenta. Lineage (NCBI taxonomy): Eukaryota > Viridiplantae > Streptophyta > Magnoliopsida > Malpighiales > Euphorbiaceae > Manihot > Manihot esculenta. Next base: position 14,977,604 of record NC_035167.2, read on the forward strand.
TCATTGGAGACACCTTGAGCAATACCAGATCCCCCTCCTGAAACTCTAACTGTCTTATGCGGACGTCTGCATAGCTCTTCTGTCTGCTGGCAGCAGTCTTGATTCTCTCTCTGATTATGGGTACCACCCTGCTGGTGATCTCTACTAGCTCAAGCCCTGCCAAGGCCTTTTCTCCAACTTCCTCCCAGCAAACAGGTGATCTGCACTTCCTTCCGTACAAAGCTTCATATGGAGCCATCCCGATGCTAGCATGATGGCTGTTGTTGTAGGCAAACTCCACCAAAGGTAGATGCTGCCTCCAAGAACCGCCAAAGTCCAGCACACACATTCTGAGCATATCCTCGATAGTCTGGATGGTCCTTTCTGACTGTCCATCAGTCTGGGGGTGGAAGGCAGTACTGAAATCCAACCTAGTACCCATGGCATTCTGCAGACTCCGCCAAAACCTAGAGGTGAACTGGGGCCCTCTATCAGACACTATCGAAACAGGAACCCCATGCAGCCTGACGATCTCATCCACATATACCTGCGCCAACTTGTCCACAGAGTAGCCACTCCTGACAGGAATGAAGTGAGCAGATTTGGTGAGTCTGTCCACAATCACCCATATGGAGTCCACTCTGTTGGACGCCGCCGGTAACCCCACTACGAAGTCCATAGCTATATTTTCTCATTTCCACTCTGGAATAGGTAGCGGGTTAAGCATTCCAGCCGGCTTCTGATGTTCCAGCTTCACCCTCTGACACACTTCGCAGGCTGACACGAACTGTGCCACTTCTTTCTTCATAGCTGGCCACCAATAAACCTTCTTTAGATCTTGATACATCTTGGTGGCTCCGGGGTGAATGCTGTATCTTGCATTATGAGCCTCCCTCATAATGTCTCCTTTTAGCCCTATGTCATCTGGTACACATAGTCTGCTCCCATAGCGGAGGATCCCCTTGCTGTCGAATCTGAACTCACTATCATTGCCTGACTGAACAGTCCTGGCAATTTTCACTAACTCCGGGTCCTCATGCTGTTTTTGAGCCACCTGCTCCAGAAACACGGGTGCTACTCTCATCTGGGCCACCAAGGCACCTGTACCAGACAACTCCAACTGTAGACCTTCATCAATGAGCTTGTAAAACTCCTTCACCACTGGTCGATCCACAGAAACTTCTGATTCTTCTTGGTTAGTCTGATCAGAGGAGCTGCTATTTTCGAGAAGTCCTGAATGAACCTCCTGTAGTAACCTGCCAAACCCAAGAAACTCCTGATCTCCGTCACTGAAGTGGGTCTAGGCCAGTTAGCCACAGTTTCTGTCTTCTTGGGGTCTACCTCTATCCCATTCTCTGACACTACATGCCCCAAGAACGAAATGCTCCTCAGCCAGAATTCACATTTTGAGAACTTGGCATACAAGCCATGTTTCCTCAAAGTCTGCAAGACCAACCGCAGATGATGGGCATGCTCCTCTGCATTCCTGGAATACACCAAGATATCATCTATGAAGACAATAACGAAGTGATCCAGGTACTGGCTAAACACTCTGTTCATGAGATCCATGAATGCTGCAGGGGCGTTGGTTAACCCGAACGGCATCACAAGAAACTCAAAATGCCCATATCTGGTCCTGAAAGCTGTCTTCGGCACATCTTCATCCCTTATCCTTAGCTGATGGTACCCCGATCTTAGATCTATTTTGGAGAAACAACCCGCTCCTGCTAGTTGGTCGAATAGATCATCGATCCTTGGCAGAGGGTATCTATTCTTGGTAGTGACTTTGTTCAACTGCCTGTAGTCGATACAAAGTCTAAGGGATCCATCCTTCTTCCTCACAAACAAGACCGGAGCACCCCAAGGTGAGGTACTCTGTCGGATGAAACCCTTTTGTACCAGCTCTTGCAACTGCTCTTTCAACTCCTTTAACTCGGCTGGGGCCATCCTGTAGGGAGGGATAGAGATCGGTCTAGTTCCAGGCACCAACTCTATCTCGAACTCTATCTCCCTAGCAGGTGGTAATCCTGGAAGCTCATCCGGAAAAACATCCTGAAACTCTCTGACAACTGGCACCGAGGCCGGCTCCCTGACCTGACTGTCTAGCTCTCTCACATGAGCTAAGTACCCCTGACATCCTTTCCTAAGCAACCTACGAGCCTGAAGAGCTGATATCAGACCTCTAGGTGTGCCCCTCATGTCTCCTCTGAAGACGACCTCTGACCCGTTCTGATCTCTGAACCTGACTACCTTGTCCTTGCAGTCCAAGGTAGCACCATTGGTAGATAGCCAATCCATCCCTAGAATGACGTCAAAGTTTGTCAAATCTAGAACCACAAGGTCGGCGGAGAGGCATCTTCCCTCAACAAAAACTGGACTGTACTGGCAGACTGACACTGCCACTGACGGGTCACACTTGGGTCCACTGACCCATAGGGGACACTCTAACCCAGAGACTATCAGACCCAACCTCTCAACGGCTCTCGGAGCAATAAATGAATGAGATGCACCCGGGTCCATTAATGCATACACATCAGAACACCCAATGACGAGATTACCTGACACCACGGTGTTGGATGTGTTAGCCTCCTGCTGTGTCATGGTGAAGATCCTGGCTGGAGCTGATGGACCTTCACCTCGGGAACCAGAAGAAGAGGCTACCCCTCTCCCTCTACCTCTGCCACTGCCCTGAGTTGTGGCTGGAACTGCTGGCTGTGCCACACTACCAGAAGCTGTCTGCTGGGGCTGGCCCATAAAAGGCGCCCTAGGACACTCCCGAGCTATGTGTCCCTCCTGTCCACATCTGAAACATGTATTAGTCCCAGCTCGACACACTCCCCTGTGCGGTCTTCCACATCTCTGACATTTTGTACCATCTGAGCCTGAGCTCGAGCCACTGCCAAATCCCAGACCAGATTTCAACTTGTTCCAAAACTTATTCTTCTTCGGCTTCCTGGTGGTGTTATCCCACCTCTTCTTACCTGAGCTCTGAGAAGAGAGACCTTGCCCTCCTCTGCCTGGGGTCTTAACCCCTGAAGACTGGGTCACTGACTGCTTCACTGACCCCTCAACTATAGCACTTGCTTCCATTCTTTGAGCCATATCCACCACAGTGTGGAAACTTTCTCTCTCAGCTGACTGAATCAACGAGGAGTACCTGGAATGCAGCTTCATAACATACCTCTTGGCTTTCTTCGTATCTGTATCTAGAGCTTGCCCTGAAAAAGGCAATAGCTCCAAGAATTTATCCGTGAACTCCTCTACACCCATGTGCTCTGACTGCCTCAGTTGCTCAAACTCAATCATCTTCAATTCTCTGGAACTGTCTGGAAAAGCCCATCCAGCGAACTCATTCACAAATTCTTCCCATGTCATACCGTCTAGTCTCGGGTCCACATAACACTTGAACCATTCCCGTGCCTTCTTGCACTTTAAAGTGAACCCTGCCATCTGAATGGCCCTGCTGTCACTTACCCCTAGCTCATCAGTTATTGTCTTCACCACTTTCAGATACTCAAAGGGGTCATCCCCTGACTTGTATTTGGGAGCATCTAGCTTGAGGTAATCTGTCATCTTTACCTTGCTCCCATCGACTGAGCTAGGTCTAGGAGGTTGAGTAACTGGGGCTGCTGGTTCTGTAGGTGGTGGAGGTGGAGGTGCAGCATTCCCCGAGGTGGGGTTTGCCGGGTTTGGATAGAAGGGTGAGGGTGGATATGCTGGGTACTGTGTGTAGGGTGGATAGAAAGGTGGATAAGGCATGTAGGTAGGGTAGGGGTTAAAGCTGGAGTAATCCGATGTACCTCCCATCGGATACCCTGAACCCTATGGGAAGGGTGGATAATGGGGTGGAAAACTATACCCCGAGGCCTGAACGCCTCCCTGAGACTCCCCTGTCCCCTCTTCCTCCATGCTCACATCCAGGTTCCCATCCCTCCTCTGATCCTATTCTGTAACCTCCCTCACATCTGAAGAACTTCCTCCTCTATCTGTCCCCCTTCTGCTAGCATCAAAAGACCTTCTAGGGTCCCTTGACACTCTTTCTCTGTTGGCTCTACAAGACATTGCCCTAGGCAATGTAGGAGGACGGGCGCTCGTGCCCTCATCCTCAGGTGGTACTCCAGTCAATCTTGCAGATCGACGAGTTCCTCTCATCCTGTTTTCTGAAAAACAGTACACATCATACAAACATTAGCATCATATGGTTCATGTGGGCACACATGAACCCTCATCATATACATCACATTCATATCATAGCATTAATGCACATGCATATTATCATGGCATTTCACATCATCATACAAGACAGGACTCCACATCCTATCCTAGTGGACATAATCTTTCCTATTGTGCTTGACCTTCTAGAACATCTATGAGCCCGACACTCTAGGTCCGATCCTATGAACCTAGGGCTCTGATACCATTCTGTAACGACCCGAAAATCGGACCGCTACCGGCGCTAGGATCCAGTTCGACATAAGGCCGCCGGAAACCGTAGCAAGCCTGACATATAACCTGTAAACCTGTTCAATCCCATACATGATCATACATAACATAAACCTGTAGTCTCTCTCATACATATCAACCAAGCATAACCTGTACATAAACATAAACGTGAACATAAACCTCCACTGGAGTCCTCATCAAATGCTCCAATGGGGTATCTCATCATACATAAGCTTGGTTGAATCATAAACATTATAAACATATCTATAGATCATGTATCAAAAGGGATAACAATACTCATAGGGTCAAGCACATCTATAACCTCAATATACCTCATTACATAACATACTGTAATCTCTTACATTACATCATAGTACAATTGTCATGTCCACAATCTAACTATTACATAAACATACTTCAAAACTCTGGCTAACCTCCTGGTCTACCCTGTACCTGCACATCTGGGGTTAGGGGAGAGGGGTGAGCTACAAAGCCCAGTGAGCAGAATAGTGAAATCATATATTAAAATTTCATGCTTTCATGAAATGCAACACATCACAACAAATTACATCTCGGATGGTATTGTCACCTATAGTCCTCTCCATTCCAAAGTACCGGGACGTAGAATGGGTACAACCGGTCTTTCTCTTAACATAACATATCATACATACCAATGTGCCAGGGACGTAGAATGGGTACAACCTGGACTTTCTCTTACATCGTGCCAGGGACGTAGAATGGGTACAACCTGGACTTCCATACCATATCATGCCGTAACATCATCATACCATATGAGGACTAAAGGATCATCCAATAACCAATCCACATCAACATCATAAATGCAATGCAACATATTCGTGAATACTAATGCAAACAACCTACTATATCTCATGGCATTCATGATGCATGGATCATGCTCAAAATTAATATTTCATTTATTTTAAAACTTAAGGTTTATTCCACTCACCTCTGGCTAGCTCTGACAAACTCTGTAGCAGCTGGCTCACTGCTGGGGTCCTCGGTTCCTCGGGTCCGAACCTACACAGGTGGACTCCAATGAGGGACCAAACATACATAAACATAACTCTAATATACTCCCCAAAAACCCCCTAAAACATCATAAAACAATTACATAAAAACATGCAAGAAATGGCTGGACAGGGCACTTTTGGCGGCAGGTTCGGCGGCCGAAAGTCCCTCCAGAGCCGAAAGTCAGGCACTTTCGGCGGCACCTTCGGCGGCCGAAAGTCCCAGACAGAGACGAAAGTCTCTTTTCGGGGGCAAGTTTCGGCAGCCGAATGCTGCCTCCACAAGGGGGTTCGGCGGCCGAAAGTTCCTTCGGCTGCCGAACCTGGTTTCTCCCAAATGGGCAGAAACTTGGCTCAAATGAACCTCTTGCCTCCCAAAGCCTCAAATCATGCATAAACCTATTCTACAACATGCATACACATCATACATCACACCTAGGGGTCTCAAACTATCAAATACCCCAACTACAACACTTCAAACATGCCACATTGTTCAAAAACATAACATTTGCTTAAAAACTCATACAACCCTATACATGCCATTCTACCCCATAAAACAACTTAAAACTTACTTAAAACATACAATGAGCTTAAGATCGGCTCTTACCTCTTGAAGATCGAGAGAGAGACGACCTAAACTCGGAGATCCAAGCAAATGAGCTCCTGAGTTCCCAAAGCTCCAAAACTTGTCTTAAATGCTCAAAACTTGCAATGAGAGGTGAAAACTCAAGAAAGATGGAGGAGATTTGGAGAAAGAACACAAGATCTGGGGAGAGGGAGGTCGGAAGCTAGCTGTGGCCGAAAATGGGAGAAAGCTCGCCCATTTCGGCTAAGTGACCCCTTTTATAGGTGGCTGGCCAGGCCACGTTCGGGGGCCGAAAGTGCCTCCGCATGCATGCCATGTTCGGCGGCCGAACTTGGGTTTTGGCGGTCGAACCTAGACTTCCCTCACTCATGCTTTCGGGGGCCTAACGTGCCTCCAAAACGCATGCATGTTCGGCGGCCGAACTTGACTTTCGGCGGCCGAACCTGGGTTTTCCTCCAAAGACTTTTCATGCAAAAACTCATTTAATTTTCATACTTAAAACCATGAAATACCTTAAAACATTTTATGAAAACATGTTTCTACCCTACTAGAGGCTTCCGACATCCGAGATTCCACCGGACGGTAGGAATTCCGATACCGGAGTCTAGCCGGGTATTACAATGACTTAAATTAAACTTAACTATGATGAGTTAAAATTAAATTAATTGAGATAATGAATTTATGTGATGAATTCTATCTATATAGGACATGGATCTTAAATAAGAAAAATAAATTAATATGATGAATATTATCCATATAGGACATGAATCTTAAAGAAAAGATAAATACATGTGATGAATTAAAATCATGTAGAACATAGACTTGAGAGAAGGTAAAAATATTTTGTTAGGCAGTATTTGATATGGACTTGATTTTACTATGATATGGATCTTAAATATATTTTGATAGAATTAAGAAATCAAATCTTATTTTTTTTAATGGGCCTAAAACCAAATATTGTCTAGTCCATATTCAATTAATATGATTAACAGATAAGAGAATAATTAATATGATCAATTTAATTAATTTATATTTAATAATAGATATCTAAGTGACACATATACAAATTATTTTTAAGGTCATAGAATTAATATATGGATCACACTCCCATTTCATATGGGCTTGAGTCATTTAATAGTTAAATCTTATATTGAGTCTAAGATCAAATATTGGTTAAACTCAATAATTCACTAATAGCGATTAATAAATTTATTTAATTAAATTAATACAAATTAATTTAATTAATTTTCATTAATTAAATTAATAAATATTATTTTAATTAATTAAATTGAAGAATTAATACATATATGTAATATATGAAAAATCCACTCTAACCTAAAATTATTTTAGATATGGTTTAAGAGTTATTTGAGAACAGTTTAAGGATCATCTCTATATAAAGGGAGAGAGGTGAGGATAGAGGGGATAGTCTTATTCTCCTCTTCATCAAAATTGAGAACTCCTCTCCTCTTCTTCCACTTCATTATCTTCATGGTTGAGAGAAAAATCCTTTTATGTCCATTGTTGTTATAGTTAATTGTTAACTTTGCAACTCATTTCATCTAATCTGCAAGGAAATTTTTTTGGCAATTTAAGGAAAATTCGAAGATGATAGATTTCAGTCATTGATAATGAATCGAGTAGAGATCAGTTCGTATAGACGGATCAAATGATCTACATTTAGAGGCTTAAATTCCAAAAATAAAATATTAAATTTGCACTCAAGAGGTAGGATTTTAAATTTTCCTTAGAATAATTAATTTCTAATTTTCTTCATATTGATTAATGAGTTCATTTTCTTAGACATAATTGTTGTGTGATAATTTATATTGATACTTGAATTAATTAAATAAAATTAGAGCATTGGGTATGAAATTATTTATAATTAAAAAAAATTTAAAATTCAATAATTTATCCCAAATCTATTTTGCTTCCACTATGGGTATTGGGCAAGGTCATAGGAAGCTTTTAGCACTTTTTACCCAACTAGGCGCCTATCTACCTTACTGAAAAGACCATCAAATAACTCTTTTCTTTGCCTCCCTCAGACCGTTGGCACCTCCAGATACCTTTTTATACCTTTTGTTTGCTCCATCGCAACCCTTTATGAATATCTAACCCCACATTATTTAAAAAATAAATCTGAGACCATGATAATTGACCTTCTGACCTGAAACCCTTCCAAAATCATTGAAACAACTCCTCCCCTTTCTCCTTCTCATGAAATGCAATATTTCCTATAACACCATAACATTATCATGAAGGTGTCTCACAAAAAGAAAACTTCTTTGAGTTGCCATGACTAAATGAGAAATAACACTTTTAATACAATTCACAATTATCTTTATAATTATCTTATATGATATATTATAAAGGCTAATTGGGCAAAAGTGTCCAACCACTTCAAGAACTTTGATTTTAGGAATAAGCATCACCATCATCTCATAACATTCCTCTAGAACCACCCCATTCTCAAGCACACCCAGCACAAATTTAATTACAGCATCTCCAACCAATCCCCACTATTTTTTTAAGGAAGCAAGCCTGAAACCCATTAGGCCTTGGAGCTTTAAAATGATGCATGTCAAACATTGCATTCTTAAACTCTTGACTAGAAAAATGCCTATTCAACTCTAACCTCATCATTGAATCAAGACTAGGATAACAACATACAAATTCTCCACCTTCCTTTTTACCCTCTTATTCCATATATAAGGCCTTATAGAATTGAACCACTATACATAAAAGCTCATTCTCTTCCTAACACCAAAGTTTATCTCTATACTTAAAACCTATAATATGCTTCTGAAACCCTTTCTGTCGGGCTATAACATGAAAATAAGCTATGTTTCCCTCACCTAAAGTCATCTATTTGTCTTTGGCCTTTTGAAGCCACATCATCTCCTCCTGTCCAATTCTCACTAATAATTTCTTTTCAAGTTTCAATAACCCTCCCCTATTGCCATCATGCATTTTATCTTGTATACCATGAAAGCATGCTAATATCTGACATTTCGGTGAAAAATGTTTCTAAAACCTCCACATTCCACCTCCTTAGATGACTAATGAGAATATAAATAACTGAACCTAAATCAATTTCTTTTCTCTTGTTATTCCTAACAAAACTAGCAAAATGCGGATTAGAGAACCATGAAGCTTAAAATTTAAAATTATTCCTCTTTACTCTACTAATAGACTCTTGGCATTTGATCAAAAGAGGAAAATGATATGATAAACCTCTTTCTAAATGACATACATAAGCTCTTGGAAATAATCCCTGCCACTTTGAGTTACATAAAGCCCTATCCAATCTCGCCACATGGTAAGAGTAGACATCCTTTTCTTTCTATCATATAAATCTTAAACTAGAGAAATGCATATCAATCAAACCCAACCAATTTATCCATAACTTATGGCACCTCGCAACTACATGATCTCTCATACTAGTTGTCTCATCTACTCCCGCAAGCAACCACGACAAATTCAAACCAAAACAAAACCGAAAAACATCTTCAAAAAGAGCCCCACACAGATTCTCCTTTGGGTTACCATACATTGCTGTAAACATCTAACATTACATGTCTCCTCCTTAATAAAACAATGAATAAATAGAGAATGTGTATGAAGGATAAAAGTTTTACATCTGCCTCATTTCATAAAACCCAAATTTCACCACTATAACCTACCGATTCTACATCAATCCAATTACTAAAACCCAACGATCCAATAATCCCATAAGCTTTAATTCCACTAACTTTGATTTCTACTAATATAATAATCTTCGGCCTATACTGCCTACAAAACTCTTTCAAGAGACGCTGACATCCCTTACTATCCATCCCTCTATAATTCCAAACAAGAAAAACCATAAGCAAAAAAGAAAAAAACTTCCTCCCCCCAAACCAAAACCCCAGCCTCGATCAACCTTCAACAAACTTACTCTCCTTTATAGTTTCCAGAGATAACCCTCAACTGAAACATACAAATGGTTACCTAATCTATCAACATCTGAAGCTCTAACCCAAATCTCACTACCTTCTAAAAAAGCCACACCATTCATATTAATCCGACCTTTATCCTTATCTTTCCATCGAACTATATCCTTAATAACTCTTTTCTCCACACACCTAAAACTCTCAACATTAGAAACCACTGTATGCTCCCCATTTTTCACTGCATACAAGAAATTAGCCTTTCTCCCCTTCCCTTTAGAACTAACATTTATTTTCCATCTCAACTCCTCTCTTGACATTTTGAGAAAAAAACCTACTATTCCGTATAAGTCTAATAATGGCTCCTACTTTCTATCTATTGACATAATTAACACTCCTATATACTTTCCTACCTTCTTTTAAACTAAGCTTAGAGCCTAAAACACCATTCCTTACTAACTCAAACCCCTCTTCCATAATATTCATATCCATATCCTACAAGGCTCTTGAGTCCACCCCTCGAACCTCACCTAATAACACCTCCTTTCCATCAAGCCCATCCTTATAACTTCATCAAATTGATCCTGAATTACAAAGAATCTCGACTCTATAGTAACTACTTGATTCATCGCTTTTGCTTTTTCGCTTTCCTTGCTACTACCTTCACTCAAAACTGTTTTACCATGTGGACGCCCTCTAGCTGGCAATCTCCCCTTCCCTCTTCTTCACCAACATCCATGGTCCAAATTTTTCAATCACCTTCGCAGATAACACTTCTTTCTCTATCGTACTCCTTTCACCCCTCCCTTACCTTCATGATGAGCAACCTCCTCCCCCTCCTGCGCCCAACCTAAGTCCATATCAACACCCTCCTATGAGCCACCAACTCCTTCCCCCCCAACTTCTTCATATTCAATCCTCTGAATCCTCCTATAAAGGTAAAACTTAGGATGTAATGGCTTAAAGAGATCCACTTTAACACACATTCTAGGAAACTTGCCTCTAAATGCTTATAGAATGCTTTCATCAACCTTCATCGAAGTTCCAATCTTCTATCCCAACCTCATTAGAAAACTCCTCACATAATACTCAATCTGGAAATTGAGAAAATGAACCACACCAGAGCCTTATTATTCATATCACATTCTGGATCAAAGTTTGGTTGCTATTGCCTCACAATCAAATAATGATTAGCTATCATCCATAAACCCCCAAATAGAGCATGCTCATTCTTAATCTCATTAGTGAAACAAACTAGAAAGTATTCATTAACTAAATCAATCAAGTCCACAATGACTTCAATGGCCACATGACGCGGAACCCCAGACTATTAGAGACTGAAACGACACATACCCTAGTAAAAAGAACTTAGTTCAGAAAATAACTCCCCAATCTAAAGCACCCTTAATTAACATGCAATTAAGAACACTTATAACTGATTGATTTTAAAAGCAGCAAGAATAAGAAACATACAAGTTAGTATCAAACCTTATTCGTGATGCAATATCAAGAACCAAGATCTCTCTTAAGCTCTCAAAGAAGAATCGCATAAAGCAATTGTATTGAATAATTGATAATCTGTGTGTACAATATAGAAAAAGAGATGCTTTATATAGCCTAAATTAAGACCTATGATCTTTGCCACTTCCCACTATTATGCATGGACCCATGATCTTTGCCACTTCCCACAACTATGCATGGACCCATGATCTATGCCATTATCCACTACTAGATAATTACCCACTACTGTTTAACTACCCACTACTGGTTAACTACCAACTACTAAATATCTTCCCACTATAAATACAAAATTTGAATTGTCAATAAGGACACATTTGGCCTAATTGACTTGGAATGGCCAGATTGTTCTTCAACTTCAAAATGAACTTGCAAAGCTTTAACATATTCCTTCATGAATCCTTGAAGTGCTTCCTTCAACCTCTTGGATTTCAACCTTGTAATTGGTCCTTGAGGCAATGCTAGCTCATCATTTTTGGTGTTGTTGGTCGTGCTTACATCATCCCCTCCCTCTTGAAAAGGATTCGTCCTCGAATCTGTACCAAAATCAAAAGGAGACAAATCAGAAACATTAAAGATAGCACTTACGCCAAACTCACCTGGCAGATTAATTATGTATGCATTGTCATTGATCCGTTTCAGCACTTGATATGGTCCATCCCCTTGTGCATCGAGTTTTGATTTCCTTTGAGTTGGAAACCTTTCCTTTCGCATATAGATCCAAACCCAATCACCTGGTTTGAATACAACTTTCTTGCGACCCTTATTGGCCTGTTTCTCATATATTCTATTACGCTTCTCAATATGCTCAGCGCTTTCACGTGTATTGATTTAACCATTTCAGCCTTCGCTTTTCCATCTAAATTAGACAACTCGTTCAAAGGTAAAGGCATTAAATCTAATACAGTTAATGGATTAAAATGATACACAACCTCAAATGGTGAATAACCAGTAGAAGAATGGATTGCTCGATTATAAGCAAATTCAACATATGGCAAACATTCTTCCCAAGTTTTCAAGTTCCTACCCACAATAGCACGAAGCATAGTTCCTAAAGTCCTATTAACAACTTCAGTTTGGCCATCTGTTTGTGGATGACAAGTAGTAGAAAATAAAAGTTTAGTACCAAATTTCCCCCACAAAACACGCCAGAAATGACTAAGGAACTTTGAATCTCTATCAGAAACAATAGTCCTAGGTATACCATGCAAACGGACTACTTCCCTGAAAAACAAATCAGCTACGTTCGTTGCATCATCAGTTTTATGACATGGAATAAAATGTGCCATCTTGCTAAAGCGATCTACAACAACAAACACTGAATCTCTACCTCTTTTTGTCCTAGGTAAACCTATTACAAAATCCATAGATATATCAATCCAAGGTTCAGTAGGTACTGGCAAAGGAGTATACAACCCATGTGGCAAGGACTTAGATTTAGCCTGTTTACATGCAAAGCATTGAGCACAAATTTTCTCTACATATTTTTCTCATGTTAGGCCAATAAAAGTGTTCATTCAACATGTCTAAAGTCTTTTGCATACCAAAATATCCCATTAATCCTCCTGAATGTGATTCTCTAACAAGAAACTCACGCACTGAACAGTTAGGTATGCATATTTGTTTCCCCCTAAAAAGAAACCCATCATGCAAATAAAACTTTTTAAATGCCCCATGTTCACATGCCTTAAATACATCAGAAAAATCAGTATCATTCTCATACATATCTTTCAAATGCTCAAATCCTAACAACTTAGAACTAAGCATGGAAGTCAATGCATAACGTCTAGATAATGCATCGACAACCACATTCTCTTTACCTTGCTTGTATTTAATCACACAAGGAAAGATTTTGAGATATTCAACCCACTTACCATGCCGCTTGTTCAACTTAACTTGTCCCTTCAAGTGTTTGAGAGACTGAATGTCGGCATGAATCACGAACTCATTAGGCAGCAAGTAGTGTTCCCAAACTTCAAGAGCCCTAATCAGTGCGTAGAACTCTTTGTCATAGGTGGAATATGTAATACCCGGCTAGACTCCGGTATCGAAATTCCTACCGTCCAGTGGAATCTAGGATGTCGGAAGCCTCTAGTAGGGTAGAAATATGTTTTCATAAAATGTTTTAATGTATTCCATGGTTTTAAGTAAAAAGGAAATGAGTTTTTGCATGAAAACAACCTTGGAGGAAAACCCATGTTTGGCCGCCGAACCTCAAGTTCGGCCGCCGAACATGCATGCATTTCGGGTGTGCCTTAGGCCCCCGAAGGCATAAGTGAGGGAAGTCCAGGTTCGGCCGCCGAACCTCAAGTTCGGCCGCCGAACATGGCATGCATGCGGAGGCACGTTCGGCACCCGAACGTGGCCTGGCCAGCCACTATAAAAGGGTCCCTTAGCCGAAAACGGGTGAGCTTTTCTCCCCATTTTCGGCCAAGGTGAGCTCTCCGCTATCCCTCACCAATCTTTGAGTCCTTCCTTCAGATCTTTCAAGATTTTCACGAGTTTTTGCTTTGTTTTGAAGATTTTCAAGTTTTGAGTAAGTTTTGGAGCTTTGAGGTTCAAGGAAACTCAACCCCTCCCATCTCCGAGTTTAGGTTGTCTTTCTCTCGATCTCCATGAGGTAAGAGCCGATCTTAAGCTCATTGCATGTTTTAAGTAAGTTTTAAGTAGATCTATGGGGTAGAATGCATGTTTAGCTTATGGTCAGGTTTATGAGTTTATGTTACGTTTTTGAACAATGTGGATGTTTGATGTGTTGTAGATGGGGTTTTAGATAGTTTGAAGCCCCTAGGAGCTTGTATGCTTGTGGATGTGTGTTGTAGAATAGGTTTATGCATGATTGGAAAGTTTTGGAGGCAAATGTGCATAGAAGAGCTGAGTTTCTGCCACTATGGGAGAAACCAGATTCGGCAGCCGAAGGAACTTTCGGCCGCCGAACATGCTTGTGGAGGCAGCCTTCGGCTGCTGAAGCTTGCCCCTGAAAGAGGACTTTCGTCTCTGTCTGGGAGTTTCGGCCGCCGAAAGTGCCGCCGAACATGCATGAGTTTCGCCTCTGTCTGGGAGTTTCGGCCGCCGAAGGTGCCGCCGAACCTGCCTGACTTTCGGCTCTGGAGGGACTTTCGGCCGCCGAAACTGCCGCCGAAAGTGCCCTGTCCAGCCCTCTCTTGCATGTTTTTCTATGATTGTTTCATGATGTTTTAGGGGATTTTTGGGGAGTAGTTTAGAGTTATGTTCTAGTTGTTTGGTCCCTCATTTGAGTCCACCTGTGTACGTTCGGACCCGAGGAACCGAGGACCCCAGCAGTAAGTCAGCTGCTCCAGTGTCTGGTCAGAGCTATCCAGAGGTGAGTAGAATAAACCTTTACGTTTTAAAGTAAAATCAATTGTAAAGTTTTGAGCATGTTCATGCATCATGAATGCCATGTGATGTTTTAGGTTGTTTGCATTAGAATTCATGAATATGTTGCATTGCATATTTTAATGATGATGTGGATGAATGTTGGATGATCCATAGCCCTCGATCTATGATGTGACGATGTGATATGTACGGTACGGAATGTAAGACCAGTGGGACCCATTCTACGTTCGCTAGCACTATGTAAGAGAAAGACCAGGACCCATTCTACGTTCTGGCACAGTTGGACTGTTACGTTATGCTATGTAAGAGAAAGACCAAGACCCATTCTACGTTTTGGCACAGTTGGACTATGTAGAGGGCTATTGGTGACAAGTTCATCCTTGATGTGATTAGCTGTGATGTGATGCATTCCATGTTATCATATGTTTTGAATGTTTTATTATTCTGCTCACTGGGCTCTAGTAGCTCACCCCTCTCCCAAATTCCCCAGGTTTGCAGGTACAGGGTAGACCAGGAGGTCCACAAGAGTAATGAAGTCATGTGTATGTAATAGATAGTGTAACAGCCCGGAAACCGAACTGCTACCGACACTAGGATCCAGATCGACTTAAGGTCGCCGGGACCCGTAGTAAGCCTGCTATACTGTCTGTGTACCTGTGAAATCCCATACATGATCATACATTTTCTGTCAAACCATTAAAACTTTTCTTTTCTCCAGGGCTTAACCTGTGCATGCACTCTTTCTGGTCTATCAACTCATAATGTTAAGCCTGGTTTTCTCATATTCAAGCTGTACCAATAAAAGAAACATACATAAACTGATCATGTGACTACAACAAGGGATTACAACTCTTATAAGTCAAGCACAAAGCTACACATTATACATTATCTCTTTACATGTACATGTCCACACTAGCTATTACATAACTCTTCTTCTTGCAAACCCTGCTGGACTCCCTCTGGACTCTGACCCTGCACACCTGGGGTTAGGGGAGAGGGATGAGCTCTACAAGCCCAATGAGCAGAACAATATGAACCAGAAGTTTAAAACATGATCTCATGGAATGCACTACAGCACATCATCTCAGGGATCAGATATGACCACCAACAATCCCACTCAGAGGATGCCTGGCCTAGCCAGGTCTTACAACCTCAATCTGCCTGACCCGGCCAGGTCTTACACTCTGCCTGCCTGGCCCAGCCAGGTCTTACTATCTCTGCTGCCTGATCTAGTCAGGTCTTACCTACAGATGGCTGCCTGGCCCGGCCAGGTCTTATAACAGAGTTTGGGCTATTGGAGTCGCCTTGGTCTATCCACAGCCTCATACACATCGTATTATGCAATGCGTCAACTTCGTGAAACTAATGCAAACACCCTACTATACTCTTATGATGCATGACATATGCTCAAAATAGTTTAGTGCTGAAAAGAGAAGTTCCACTCACCTCTGACTGACTCTGTACTAACTCTACAGGTTCTGAAACAGTGCTCACTGCTGACTTCCCTGATTCCTCTGGTCCGTTCCTACACAGGTGGACTCAAATGAGGGACCAAATGAACTCAAGAACATCTCTAGGAAACTCCCCAAAAACCCTCTAAACGATCCTCAAACAATCACATAAAAAATGCAAAAGAAAGCTGGACAGGGCACTTTCGGCGGCAGGTTCAGCGGCCGAAACCTCTCTCCAGAGACGAAACTCCTGCATGTTCGGCGGCACCTTCGGCAGCCGAAAGTCTCGTCCAGAGATGAAACTCAACCTTCGGCGACACTTTCGGCGGCCGAACCTTGCCTCCAGAGACGAAAGTCCCACGTTTCGGGGGCAAGCTTTAGCAGCCGAAACTGCCTCCACAAGGGGTTCGGCGGCCGAACCTTCCTTCGGCGGCCGAACCTGGTTTTGCCTGTTGGGCAGAACCCTGCTCTGCTTCATGCAAACCTTTCCCCAAACTTACCCAACATGCATAGCAACTACTCCCAACTAACACATACCATAAAAACATGCATAAAAGGGCCTAAAACTACCTTATAACCCAAAACAATACATCAAACAACACTTACACATCCTTAAACACAAAATCATGCAAAACCTCAACCAAAACCCTATTCATGCAGACTACCCATCAAACTTCCATAAAACCTTCAAAAATCATCAAAGAAGTTCGGGATCCACCCTTACCTCCTTAAGAACTTGAGGATGAGTGATCCTAACGTGGAGATATGAAGAAAACCTCTTCCAAAGCTCCAAACTTCCAAACTTGCTAGTTTTGCTCAAAACCTTCAAAACACACCAAAACTCTTAAAACCCTTGAAAGATTTGGTGAAAAACATGAAAAACATGAAAGTCAACTTGGGAGAGGCTGGAACTCACCTCTGGCTGCAAGTGGAGGAGAAATATCCTCCTTCCACCGACCTTTGGCCCTTAAATAGGTGGCTGGCCAGACCACCTTCGGCAGCCGAACGTGAATCCGAAACCATGCAATGTTCGGCGGCCGAAAGTGACCTTCGGCGGCCGAACCTTTACATTTCTCCCTTATTGCTTTTCTTTTAAAACTCATTTTCTTTCACACTTGAAAACATTCAAAACTCTTAAAACACACATGAAAACATAGGTCTTACCCTTCTCGAGGGTTCCGACACCCGAGATTCCACCAGACGACAGGAATTCCGAGGCCGGACTCGAACCGGGTATTACATTCTCCCCCCCTTAAGAACATTCATCCCCGAATGGTCCTCAAACAACTAAACACATAAACACATAGAAAAGGGGCACACTAGCTAACTAACCTCAAAACAGATATGGGTATTGCTGGAGCATCAACTCCCGTGTCTCCCAAGTGCACTCTTCTAGATTATGGTGGTTCCACAGGACTTTCACCATTGGTATCTCCTTGTTTCTTAGCTTTCGAATCTGGGTGTCAATGATCCGCACTGGCTGCTCGACATAGGTGAGATCGCTTAAGATTTCCACCTCAGGCTCACTAAGAACCTTCTCTGGATCTGACACAAACTTTCTCAACATAGAAACATGAAATACCGGGTGAACTCGTTCCATCGATGCAGGTAAATCCAATTTATACGATACAGGCCTGATCTTCTGCAAGATCTCAAAGGGACCTATGTACCGTGGTGCCAATTTACCTTTCTTTCCAAAGCGAACCACTTCTTTCATTGGAGACACTTTCAGTAATACCATATCTCCCTCCTGGAACTCTATCTGCTTCCTACGGATGTCTGCATAGCTTTTCTGCCTGCTTACAACTATTCTGATCCTCTCTCTGATCACAGGCACTAACTTGCTGGTAAGCTCAACTAACTCTGGCCCTGCAAGAGCCTTCTCTCCTACCTCTTCCCAGCAAACAGGTGTTCTGCACTTCCTTCCATACAGAGCTTCATAAGGAGCCATCCCTATGCTAGCATGATGGCTGTTGTTGTAGGCAAACTCCACCAAAGGTAGATGCTGCCTCCAAGAACCGCCAAAGTCTAACACACACATTCTCAGCATATCTTCTATGGTTTGGATGGTCCTCTCTGACTGACCGTCTGTCTGTGGATGGAAAGCAGTGCTGAAATCCAATCTTGTACCCATAGTAGCTTGCAGACTCCGCCAAAACCTGGAGGTGAACTGCGGTCCTCTATCTGATACTATCGACACTGGAACTCCATGCAGCTTGACTATCTCTTCGACATAGACCTGCGCTAACTTGTCCACAGAATAGTTGCTCCTGACGGGAATGAAGTGAGCAGATTTTGTGAGTCTATCCACAATCACCCATATGGAGTCTAGTCTGTTGGACGTCGCCGGTAACCCCACTACAAAATCCATAGCTATGTTCTCCCATTTCCACTCTGGAATCGGCAGTGGGTTAAGCATTCCAGCCGGTTTCTGGTGTTCTAGCTTCACCCTTTGACATGTTTCGCAGGCTGACACAAACTGTGCCACTTCCCTCTTCATCGCTGGCCACCAATACACCCTTTTTAGGTCTTGATACATCTTGGTGGCTCCAGGGTGAACGCTATATCTCGCACTATGAGCTTCCCTCATAATGTCTTCCTTTAAACTGCTATCATCTGGTACACATAATCTCTTACCGTGCCGAAGAATCCCCTCACTATCAAATCTGAACTCTGCACTGTTGCCAGACTGAACAGTCCTGGCAATCTTCACTAACTCAGGATCTTCGTGCTGTTTCAGAGCCACTTGCTTTAGAAACACTGGTGTAACTCTCATCTGTGCAATTAAAGCACCTGTACCAGATAACTGCAACTGTAGCCCTTCATCCATGAGTCTGTAAAAGTCCTTCACCACCGGTCTTCTCTCTACTGCAATGTGGGATAAACTGCCAAGTGACTTCCGGCTTAAGGCATCAGCTACAACATTAGCCTTACCCGGATGATACTGGATCATGCAATCATAATCACTGAGCAATTCTACCCACCTCCTCTGTGACGCGGAACCCTATGGCACAAGCCTCAAACCCACACGCACAAGTAGATAAGGAATCCAAAGATCTGATAAACCCACCTCCTATGGCACCCCACACTTAGACAAGCTGAAACACCAATGATTGAAGGATTTAGATGAGAATCTGACAAACGCCACAACAAATAGTTGATAAGTTAATCGAGATTCCTGGTGCAATTGATGAAAGCAAATCCTCACTCTCACTCAAAGCAATACACGCCAAAGGCATGAAAATAATTCTGATAATTTTTGATTAAAAGCTGCCTCTTACAATCGTTTCTTATCCTTATATAGTAAGGAGAAAAACAAATAAAACCCTAAACACTCTTCTTGGGTCTGACTTAAACACCTAAGGCCCAAGCCCAATCACACACTAAAATAACACATAAGTATTAAAATATAAGCCCACAACATGGCCCAACACTCTAAAACTTAAAAGATAAAATATGGCCAGAATACAAGCCCAAACAAAACTAAAATAAAACAAGTGTTTAAATAATAAAATTAGCAAACCCATCATAACAAAGTTGAATCTTCACAAAAGCCTTACTTGATCTTCACTTTAGGCTTTCCTTTATGTAGTTTTAGCCCATAGGTTTGATTAGGCTCCCTCAGCCTATGATTGCAAGTGTTGCACCAAATCTGTCCCATATGAGTTAAAGCTCGCCCCAAATATATATGGATCATATGAATATGATTTTGAACCCCTTTTAGATCCATTTGAATGACATAAGTTTGCTCCACACCATTGTTAGAAATTTGCCCTATTGGATCCGTATCATTCTCTCCTTCTTTAAAAAAGATTCGTCCTCGAATCTTGTTGATATTTATGTCAAAAAGGAAAGCTTTAGGCACCCATGTATCTTCAAAGACCTCCTTTTGAATAGGTGGAAATAGTATAAAACTTTCATCATGGATGTTTTCATCAACAACCTGCACATCAAGAACAAATGAACTAGACATAAAAATATTAGTCATAGAAAGATCATGTGGATGTGACCCATTCTCCTCTACAACTTTCAAAACAGTCTTATTCACCTCCTCCACCTCATCAATCATGTGCTCCCCATGTCCACTATCATTCACAACCTCTTCTATAAGCTCATTAATGGAATTTTCAAGAACAACTACATTAGATGCATGCATTACAACTTCCTCTTCAATTTGAATCTCTATGGAAGTTGACATTGGAACTTTAGCCTCTTCTTTCTCCTTTTCTTTCTCCATCTTCCCTCCTTGAACTAGTCTTGATTCTTTTCCAGCCTCGTTACCCTCAAACTCACTCTTTTCTCTCATGTTTTCCACAGAACTCAAGCTCTCACTCACCTTTGTAGCCAAGGCCGAAGCCTCCCTCTCCCTCTCCAGCATTTTTATGTGATCGGCATATACCTCTTGAGGTGATAAAGGAGCGAGTATAAGCTTCTGTCCTTCATGAGTGAAGGAGTACTTGTTATTGAGCCCATCATGTTGCACCTTTCTATCATATTGCCACGGCCTACCCAATAATATATGGCTTGCCTGCATAGGTACCACATCGCACAAGATCTCATCCTTATACCTACCAATAGAAAATGGTATAACCACCTGGCGTGTAACTCTGACCTCACCACAATCGTTCAACCATTGCAATCTGTATGGCTTAGGGTGTTTAATAGAAGCCAAGCCCAATTTCTCCACCATATACACACTAGCCACATTTGCACAACTACCTCCATCAATAATGACAGTACACACTTTTCCATTAACCAAACACCTAGTGTGAAATATGTTTTCCCGTTGTTTCAGGCTTTCTTCCTTAACCTGCATATTCAGAGCACGCCTAGCAACAAGCATCTCACAATGTGCAGCAAGCAACACATTATTAACAAACACATCCGAATCATTACAGTCATTATTGCAATTATGAGTTCTTTGTGGTATTCTTGTAGAAGTGGACGCTGGTGAGACATTCTGATCTTTACTCATCCTACCTTTAATCAACAAAGAACAAAGAGAACTAGCAAATATTGTGTTAGAAAAGAAAGAACTCAAGTGTTTGCACACTTACCACTCTTTTGCTGATTCTTCAATTGCACTTCAGAAACTAAGGTGAACCAACTAACCACAAGGTGCGTTTAATGAAACAAAAAAAAGAAAACCTAAAGAAAGAACGAAGCGCGCAAAAACTAGAAAGAAGACACTGACAATTTGGAAAGTAACACACGAACTAGGTTTTGTGCTACTTGAAAATATCACCTAGAGTATAGACCCAAGCAAACAATACTCCAGCAATGTCAAGGAAGCAAAAGCAAGTTTAAATCAAAAAAGAAACTTTGAATTCAAATAAAAACGAACCTGGACAAAAGTTTGAAATTAATTCACTTCAAAGCAAATTAAATATGGATCTAATTAAATCTACCCAAAAAAGGCAAGTATCAAAACACCACAAATAGAATAAAAAAATATATATATAAATTTCTCTCAGATCATAAATATGGACGAAAATGGGCATTAAAAAAAAGGATTTGACACCAAATCGATTTAGATCCAATTGCCTTAAATGTGCACTTTAGGAAATAGGCAGAAATTCTTTTATCTCCTAATCTGGATTCAACCAAATTCAAAATTCAAAATTGATTCCCACAAATTACAGCAATCAATTGAGATAGGTAAGGCAATATGGACGAAAAAGAAAACATACCACAATATCGGCCAGATCAAGATAAATAAGGTAAAGGAGATTTTTTGATTTTTTATTTTTTTTTTTTTTTAAGGATTTCGGTTTTTTTTTTTATTTTTTATAACTAATAATCAAGAAGGTGCAGTCATGGACACACAAGCTTTCACCGAAAAGAATAGGAAAGAAAAGGAAAACTCAAAAAAAAAAAAAAAAAAACTCTAGATCCTGAGATAAATAAGAATTTACCTCACTTTGGCTTTGATACCAACTGACGCGGAACCCTATGGCACAAGCCTCAAACCCACACGCACAAGTAGATAAGGAATCCAAAGATCTGATAAACCCACCTCCTATGGCACCCCACACTTAGACAAGCTGAAACACCAATGATTGAAGGATTTAGATGAGAATCTGACAAACGCCACAACAAATAGTTGATAAGTTAATCGAGATTCCTGGTGCAATTGATGAAAGCAAATCCTCACTCTCACTCAAAGCAATACACGCCAAAGGCATGAAAATAATTCTGATAATTTTTGATTAAAAGCTGCCTCTTACAATCGTTTCTTATCCTTATATAGTAAGGAGAAAAACAAATAAAACCCTAAACACTCTTCTTGGGTCTGACTTAAACACCTAAGGCCCAAGCCCAATCACACACTAAAATAACACATAAGTATTAAAATATAAGCCCACAACATGGCCCAACACTCTAAAACTTAAAAGATAAAATATGGCCAGAATACAAGCCCAAACAAAACTAAAATAAAACAAGTGTTTAAATAATAAAATTAGCAAACCCATCATAACAAAGTTGAATCTTCACAAAAGCCTTACTTGATCTTCACTTTAGGCTTTCCTTTATGTAGTTTTAGCCCATAGGTTTGATTAGGCTCCCTCAGCCTATGATTGCAAGTGTTGCACCAAATCTGTCCCATATGAGTTAAAGCTCGCCCCAAATATATATGGATCATATGAATATGATTTTGAACCCCTTTTAGATCCATTTGAATGACATAAGTTTGCTCCACACCATTGTTAGAAATTTGCCCTATTGGATCCGTATCACTCTGCCTCAAGTTTAACTCTCTCTGACTCAAGATGTGCTGCAGGCTCTTATGATCCGTATAGATCTCACACTTTACCCCATAGAGGTAATGCCTCCACATCTTAAGTGCAAAGATAACAGCTGCCATCTTAAGATCGTGTGTCGGGTAGTTCAGCTCTTACCTCTTCAGCTGTCTAGAAGCATAAGCTATCACTCTGTCATTCTGCATTAACACACAACCTAATCCCACTCGGGATGCATCACAGAACACTGTGAAATCATCATCACTGCTCGGCAGAGCTAACACCGGTGCTGAAGTCAACCGTCTCTTCAACTCTTCAAAACTCTCATCACAATCCTCTGACCATACGAACTTCTGATTCTTCTTGGTCAGTATGGTCATAGGAGCAGCTATCTTCGAAAAGTCCTGAACGAACCTCCGATAGTAGCCCGCCAAACCCAGAAAACTCTTGATCTCTGTCACTGTCGTGGGTATAGGCCAATTGGCTACTGCCTCTACCTTCTTGGGATCTACTGTTATTCCTTCTTCTGAAACTACATGACCCAAAAAGGCAATGCTCCTTAGCCAGAACTCGCACTTGGAGAACTTGGCATACAAGCCATGCTCTCTCAAAGTTTGCAAAACTAGTCTTAGATGCTGGGCATGCTCCTCGGCATTCCTGGAGTACACCAAGATATCATCGATAAAGACGATCACAAAACGATCCAAGTACTCCCTGAAAACCCTGTTCATGAGATCCATGAATGCTGCAGGGGCATTAGTCAACCCGAACGGCATCACTAGGAACTCATAATGCCCATATCTGGTTCTGAAAGCAGTCTTGGATACATCTCCTTCCCTGATCTTCAACTGGTGGTATCCGGATCTCAGATCTATCTTCGAGAAACAACCTGCTCCTGCTAGCTGGTCGAATATATCATCGATCCTGGGTAAAGGATACTTGTTTTTGATAGTGACTTTGTTCAACTGTCTGTAGTCGACACAAAGTCTAAGTGGTCCATCCTTCTTTCTGACAAATAATACTGGAGCACCCCAGGGTGAGGTACTCGGGCGGATGAAACCCTTAGCTACCAAATCCTGCAACTGTTCTTTCAACTCTCTCAACTCTGTTGGCGCCATCCTGTAGGGAGGAATAGAGATCGGTCTGGTACCGGGCATCAACTCTATCTCGAACTCTATTTCCCTATCAGGTGGTAGTCTTGGAAGCTCTTCAGGAAACACATCTGGGAATTCTCTAACAACTGGTACTGCGGATGGTTCCCTAATCTGACTGTCTAGCTCTCTCACATAAGCTAGGAACCCCTGACACCCCTTCCTCAACATTCTACGAGCCTGGAGGGCTGATATCAAACCCCTAGGTGTCCCTCTCTTGTTTCCTCTGAAGACACACTCTGACCCATCCTGGTCTCTGAGATTCACTACCTTGTCCCTGCAGTGCAAGGTAGCACTATAGGTAGATAACCAATCCATCCCTAGAATGACATCAAAATCTGTCAACTCTAGAACCACAAGGTCAGCTGGAAGGCATCTATCCTCTATAAACACTGGACTAAACTGACAGACTGACTCTGCCAATGATGGGTCACATCTAGGTCCACTGACCCAGAGAGGACACTTTAACTCGGATACAATCAACCCCAATCTCTCTGCGGCTCTAGAAGAAATGAAAGAGTGAGAAGCACCGGGGTCCATCAAAGCATACACCTCTGAACACCCAATGATGAGAGTACCTGACACCACTGTGTTCGACGTGTCTGCCTCCTGTTGCGTCATGGTGAAAATTCGTGCTGGAGCTGACGGACCTGCACCTCGGGAACCCATCCCTGATGAAGAGGTTGCCCCTCTTCCTCTACCTCTGCCACTGCTTGGTGGACGGGCTGAAGCTGCTGACTGTACGACACTACCTGAGGTCATCTGCTGGGATGGTGCAACCAAAGTCGCCTGAGGACATTCCCGTGCATAATGTCCCTCCTGCCCACATCTATAGCAGGCTGTATATCCCAACAAACAAGCTCCTCTGTGCGGTCTCCCACACCTATTGCAAACTGGAAGATCTGTGCCAGAGCTGGAGCCGCTACTCATTCCCAGACCCGTCTTAATCCTGTTCCAGAACTTGCCTCGCTTTCCTCTGAATTTATCCCATCTCTTTTTGCTCGCACTTGCTGTACTCTGTGAGGAGGAACCTGGTTTAGCACCAGAAGACTGTGCCTTTAATTGCTTGACTACACCCTGACTTATGGCACTGGCCTCCATCTTTCTAGCAACATCCACAATGGAGTGGAAACTCTCCTTCTCCGCGTGGAGAATCAAGGAGAAATACCTGGGATGAAGCCTCGTGGCATATCTCTTTGCCTTCTTCTGATCCGTATCATACGCCTGACCCACGTATGGTAACAATTCCAGGAACTTATCTGTATACTCATCAACGCTCATCTCCTCCGTCTGTCTCAACTGCTCAAACTCCACAACCTTTAGCTCCCTAGAACTGTCAGGGAAAGCCCACCCAGCAAATTCGTTGGCAAACTCTTCCCATGACATACTGTCTATTCTGGGGTCCACATAGTTCTTGAACCATTCTCTGGCTTTCTTGCATTTTAATGTGAACCCTGCCATCTCAATGGCCCTGCTCTCATCTGCTCCCAACTCACTTGTGATCATTCTGACTGCACTGAGATACTCAAAGGGATCATCTCCCGTGTTGAATTTAGGAGCATCCAACTTTAAGTACTCGGTCATCTTCACCTTAGTTCCCCCTGAAGAACTGGGTTGTGTTTCAACAACAGGGGCTACTGGTTCAGGTGGTGGTGGTGGAGGTACTGTTTCTCTGGCTTCAGGCGATGCTGAACTTGGATTAAAAGGTGGGGGTGGATACATGTGATATGGTGGATAAAAGGAAGGATAGGGCATATATGGCATGTAGGGTGGATAGGGGGCAAAGCTGGAGTAATCCGACGTACCTCCCATCGGATCCCCTGGGCCCTGTGGAAAGGGTGGATAGCCAAACCCCGAGGCCTGTACGCCTCCCTGGGACTCCCCTATACCTTCTTCTGACCTTCCTATACCCATACTGACATCTCTACTCTGCGCCTCCTCCATAGCAACTCTCTCTTCTTCTGATCTTCCCCCTCTGCCTATTCCTCTTCTGCTCTCGTCAGAAGAACTTCGAGGGTCTCTTGACGTTCCCTCCCTACTTGACCTGTGAGTCTTTGCCCTTGGCAATGCAGGAGGACGAGCAGCTGTACCCTAACTTTCAGGTGGGACTCCAGTCAATCTCGCGGATCGACGAGTTCCTCGCATTTTAACTCGCTCTGGAACACAACATATAATAGAGCACATAAGCAACACATAGAGGAAAACAACACATGCAGCATGGCATTGCACATTATCAGCAGATAGACAGGACTAACATCCTATCCTAGTGGACATGTTTTCCTATTGTGCTTGACCCACTAAACCTCTATGAGCCAAACTCTATCTCTATAGGTCCGACCATGTGAACCTAGGGCTCTGATACCAATCTGTAACAGCCCGAAAACCGAACTGCTACCGGCACTAGGATCCAGATCGACTTAAGGTCGCCGGGACCCGTAGTAAGCCTGCTATACTGTCTGTGTACCTGTGAAATCCCATACATGATCATACATTTTCTGTCAAACCATTAAAACTTTTCTTTTCTCCAGAACTTAACCTGTGTATGCACTCTTTCTGGTCTATCAACTCATAATGTTAAGCCTGGTTTTCTCATATTCAAGCTGTACCAATAAAAGAAACATACATAAACTGATCATGTGACTACAACAAGGGATTACAACTCTTATAAGTCAAGCACAAAGCTACACATTATACATTATCTCTTTACATGTACATGTCCACACTAGCTATTACATAACTCTTCTTCTTGCAAACCCTGCTGGACTCCCTCTGGACTCTGACCCTGCACACCTGGGGTTAGGGGAGAGGGATGAGCTCTACAAGCCCAATGAGCAGAACAATATAAACCAGAAGTTTAAAACATGATCTCATGGAATGCACTACAACACATCATCTCAGGGATCAGACATGACCACCAACAATCCCACTCAGAGGATGCCTAGCCTAGCCAGGTCTTACAACCTCAATCTGCCTGACCCGGCCAGGTCTTACACTCTGCCTGCCTAGCCCAGCCAGGTCTTACTATCTCTGCTGCCTGATCTAGTCAGGTCTTACCTACAGATGGCTGCCTGGCCCGGCCAGGTCTTATAACAGAGTTTGGGCTATTGGAGTCGCCTTGGTCTATCCACAGCCTCATACACATCGTATTATGCAATGCGTCAACTTCGTGAAACTAATGCAAACACCCTACTATACTCTTATGATGCATGACATATGCTCAAAATAGTTTAGTGCTGAAAAGAGAAGTTCCACTCACCTCTGACTGACTCTGTACTAACTCTGCAGGTTCTGAAACAGTGCTCACTGCTGACTTCCCTGATTCCTCTGGTCCGTTCCTACACAGGTGGATTCAAATGAGGGACCAAACGAACTCAAGAACATCTCTAGGAAACTCCCCAAAAACCCTCTAAACGATCCTCAAACAATCACATACAACATGCAAAAGAAAGCTGGACAGGGCACTTTCGGCGGCCGAAACCCCTCTCCAGAGACGAAACTCCTGCATGTTCGGCGGCACCTTCGGCAGCCGAAAGTCTCGTCCAGAGACGAAACTCAACCTTCGGCGGCACTTTCGACGGCCGAACCTTGCCTCCAGAGACGAAAGTCCCACGTTTCGGGGGCAAGCTTTGGCAGCCGAAACTGCCTCCACAAGGGGTTCGGCGGCCGAACCTTCCTTCGGCGGCCAAACCTGGTTTTGCCTGTTGGGCAGAACCCTGCTCTGCTTCATGCAAACCTTTCCCCAAACTTACCCAACATGCATAGCAACTACTCCCAACTAACACATACCATAAAAACATGCATAAAAGGGCCTAAAACTACCTTATAACCCAAAACAATACATCAAACAACACTTACACATCCTTAAACACAAAATCATGCAAAACCTCAACCAAAACCCTATTCATGCAGACTACCCATCAAACTTCCATAAAACCTTCAAAAATCATCAAAGAAGTTCAGGATCCACCCTTACCTCCTTAAGAACTTGAGGATGAGTGATCCTAACGTGGAGATATGAAGAAAACCTCTTCCAAAGCTCCAAACTTCCAAACTTGCTAGTTTTGCTCAAAACCTTCAAAACACACCAAAACTCTTAAAACCCTTGAAAGATTTTGTGAAAAACATGAAAAACATGAAAGTCAACTTGGGAGAGGCTGGAACTCACCTCTGGCTGCAAGTGGAGGAGAAATATCCTCCTTCCACCGACCTTTGGCCCTTAAATAGGTGGCTGGCCAGACCACCTTCGGCAGCCGAACGTGAATCCGAAACCATGCAATGTTCGGCGGCCGAAAGTGACCTTCGGCGGCCGAACCTTTGCATTTCTCCCTTATTGCTTTTCTTTCAAAACTCATTTCCTTTCACACTTGAAAACATTCAAAACTCTTAAAACACACATGAAAACATAGGTCTTACCCTTCTCGAGGGTTCCGACACCCGAGATTCCACCAGACGACAGGAATTCCGAGGCCGGACTCGAACCGGGTGTTATAGATAGTGTGGACATGATAAATGTATTAATGTTATGTAAAAGTACAGTTTTAGTCATGTAATGATATTGAGGATTAGAGATTGTGCTTGACTTTATGTATAAGGTATCCCTTTTAATACATGATCTTAGATGCTTTATGATGTTTATGTAAACCAACTCAACATATGTGTATCGCCCATTGGGGCATTGATGAGATCCCACAGAGGGGTCAATGTTCATGATTATGTCTATGTTCAGTGCATGCACAGGTTGAGTTTGGTGTATGAGAGAATGTATGAAAGAAAAGTTTTAATTTTTATGTATATTCTTGATCATGTATGGGATTAATCAGGTTTTCAGGATATATGTTGGGCTTGCTACGGGTCCCGGCGGCCTTAAGCCGACCTGGATCCTAGCGCCGGCAGCAGTCCGATTTTCGGGTCGTTACAGAATGGTATCAGAGCCCTAGGTTCATAGGATCGGACCTAGAGTGTCGGGCTTATAGATGTTCTAGAAGGTCAAGCACAATAGGAAGATCATGTCCACTACGATAGGATGTTGAGTCCTGTCTTGTATGATGATGTGAAATGCCATGATTATGTACATGTGCATCGATGCTATGATATGAATGATATATATGTAATGCGGGTTCATGTCTTTCCACATGAACCATTTGATGCTAATGTTTGTGTGATGTGTACTGGTTTTCAGAAAACAGGATGAGGGGAACCCGTCGATCTGCGAGATTGACTGGAGTACCACCTGAGGATGAGGGCACGAGCGCCCGTCCTCCTACATTACCTAGGGCAATGTCATGTAGAGCAAACAGAGAAAGAGTGTCAAGGGACCCTAGAAGGTCTTTTGATGCTAGCAGAAGTGGGACTGATAGAGGAGGAAGTTCTTCAGATGTGAGGGAGGTTATGGAAGAGGACCAGAGGAGGGACGGGAATCTGGATGTCAGCATGGCGGAGGAAGGCACAGGGGAGTCACAGGGAGGCGCTCAGGCCTCGGGGTATGGTTTTCCACCCCATTATCCACCCTTCCCACAGGGTTCAGGGTATCCGATTGGAGGCACATCGGATTATTCCAGCTTTAACCCCTACCCTACCTACATGCCTTATCCACCTTACACACAGTACCCAGCTTATCCACCCTCACCCTTCTATCCTAACCCGGCAAACCTCACCTCGGGGAATGCTACACCCCCACCTCCACCACCTACAGAACCAGCAGCCCTAGTTACTCAACCTCCTAGACCTAGCTCAGCTGGTGGGAGCAAAGTAATGATGACAGATTACCTTAAGCTGGATGCTCCCAAATACAAGTCAGGGGATGATCCCTTTGAGTACCTGAGAGTAGTGAAGACAATAACTGATGAGCTAGGGGAAAATGACAGCAGTGCCATTCAGATGGCAGGGTTCACCTTAAAGTGCAAGAAGGCACGGGAATGGTTCAAGTGTTATGTGGACCCAAGACTAGACGGCATGACATGGGAGGAATTTGCGAATAAATTCGCTGGATGGGCTTTTCCAGACAGTTCTAGGGAACTGAAGATGATTGAGTTTGAGCAGCTGAGGCAGACAGAACACATGAGTGTAGAGGAGTTCACGGATAAATTCTTGGAGCTATTGCCTTTTTCAGGGCAAGCTCTAGATACAGATACGAAGAAAGCCAAGAGATATGTTATGAAACTGCATTCTAGGTACTCCTCTTTGATTCAGTCAGTTGAGAGGGAAAGTTTCCACACTGTGGTGGATATTGCTCGACGGATGGAGGTAACAACCCGAAAATCGGACCGCTTCCGGCGCTAGGATCCAGGTCGGCTTAAGGCTGCCGGGACCCGTAGCAAGCCTGACATACAACCTGTAAACCTATTTAATCCCATACATGATCAACAACATAAAAATTTAAAACTTTTCTTTCATACATTCTATCATACACCAACTCAACCTGTGCATGCACTGAACATAATCTTAATCATAAACATGACCCCTCAGTGGGATCTCCTCAATGCCCCAATGGGCAAAACATCATATGTTGAGTTGGTCTACAAAAACATCATAAAAAGATTTAGGATCATGCATTAAAAAGGATACCTTACACATAGGTCAAGCACAACCTCTAATCCTCAATATCATTACATTACATAACTACTCATAACTTTACATCATTTTACAAATCATCATGTCCACATTCTATCTATTACAAACACATGACTTCATTACACTTGTAAACCTCCTGGTCTACCCTGTACCTGCAATCCTGGGGAAATTGGGAGAGGGGTGAGCTACTAGAGCCCAGTGAGCAGAATAATAAAACATTTAAAACATATGATAACATGGAATGCATCACATCACAGCTAAGCACATCAAGGATGAACTTGTCACCAATAGCCCTCTACATAGTCCAACTGTGCCAGAACGTAGAATGGGTCCTGGTCTTTTTCTTACATAGCATAACATAACATAACATAGTCCAACTGTGCCAGAACGTAGAATGGATCCTGGTCTTTCTCTTACATAGTGCCAGCGAACGTAGAATGGGTCCCACTGGTCTTACATTCCGTACCGTACATATCACATCGTCACATCATAGATCGAGGGCAATGGATCATCCAACATTCATCCACATCAACATTAACATGTGCAATGCAACATATTCGTGGATTCTAATGCAAACAACCTAAAACATCACATGGCATTCATGATGCATGAACATGCTCAAAACTGTATAATTGATTTACTTAAAAACATAAAGGTTTATTCCACTCACCTCTGGATAGCTCCGACCAGACACTGGAGCAGCTGACTCACTGCTGGGGTCCTCGGTTCCTCGGGTCCGAATCTACACAGGTGGACTCAAATGAGGGACCAAACATACATGAACATAACTCTAAACTACTCCCCAAAACCCCCCTAAAACATCATGAAACAATCATAGAAAAACATGCAAAAGAGGGCTGGACAGGGCACTTTCGGCGGCAGGTTCGGCGGCCGAAAGTCCCTCCAGAGTCGAAAGTCAGACAGGTTCGGCGGCACCTTTGGTGGCCGAAACTCCCAGATAGAGGCGAAAGTTTCCTTTCGGGGGCAAGCTTCGGCAGCCGAAGGCTGCCTCCACAAGCATGTTTGGCGGCCGAAAGTTCCTTCGGCTGCCGAACGTGGTTTCTCCCACTGTGGCAAAAACTCAGCTCTCTTATGCACATTTGCCTCCAAACTAATCCAATCATGCATAAACCTATTCTACAACATTCCCAATCACACACAACAAGCATACAAGTTCCTAGGGGCATCAAACCATCAAAAACCCCAACTACAACACATTAAGCAACTCACATTGTTCATAAACACATATAAAACCCATAAACCTAACTATGAGCTAAACATGCATTCTACCCCATGGATCTACTTAAAACTTACTTAAAACATGCAATGAGCTTAAGATCGGCTCTTACCTTGTGGAGATCGAGAGAGAGACGACCTAAACTCGGAGATGGGAGGGGTTGAGTTTCCTTGAACCTCAAAGCTCCAAAACTTGCTCAAAGCTTGAAAATCTTCAAAACAAAGTAAAAACTCATGAAAATCGTGAAAGATTTGAAGGAAAGGACTCAAGATCGGTGAGGGGCGGCGGAGAGCTCACCTTGGCCGAAAATGGGGAAAAAGCTCGCCCGTTTTCGGCTAAGGGACCCTTTTATAGTGGCTGGCCAGGCCACGTTCGGGGGCCGAATGTGCCTCCGCATGCATGCCATGTTCGGCGGCCGAACTTGAGGTTCGGCGGCCGAATCTGGAATTTCCTCACTTATGCCTTCGGGGGCCTAAGGCACGCCCGAAATGCATACATGTTCGGCGGCCGAACTTGAGGATCGGCGGCCGAACCTGGGTTTTCCTCCAAGGTTGTTTTCATGCAAAAACTCATTAAAACATTTTATGAAAACATGTTTCTACCCTACTAGAGGCTTCCGACATCCAAGATTCCACTGGACGGTAGGAATTCCGATACCGGAGTCTAGCCGGGTATTACATTCTCCCCCCTTAAGAACATTCATCCCTGAATGTTCCTCAACTAGCAAATAGCATGGTATAAAACATAACATACATACATAGCACATAAACACATAGAGATCTAACCTTAAAAGAGATGAGGGTACTGCTGGAGCAAAGACTCCCGTGTCTCCCAAGTGCATTCTTCCAAATTGTGGTGGTTCCACAGGACTTTCACCATCGGGATTTCCTTGTTTCTTAGCTTTCTGATCTGGGTGTCTATGATCCGTACTGGCTGTTCAATATAGGTGAGATCCTCTTGGACCTCCACATCAGGCTCACTAAGAACCTTGCTCGGATCTGACACGAACTTCCTCAACATTGAAACATGGAAAACCGGATGGATTCTTTCCATTGAAGCAGGTAAATCCAGCTTGTACGACACATTCCCAATCTTTTACAAGATTTCAAAGGGTCTGATGTATCGTGGGGCTAGTTTACCTTTCTTCCCAAAGCGAACCACTCCTTTAATAGGAGACACCTTGAGCAATACCAGATCCCCCTCCTGGAAGTCCACTTGCCTTCTGCGGATGTCTGCATAACTTTTCTGTCTGCTTGCAGCAGTCTTGATCTTTTCTCTGATTATGGGTACTACCCTGCTAGTAATCTCTACTAGCTCAGGCCCTGCCAAGGCCTTTTCCCCAACTTCTTCCCAGCAAACAGGTAATCTGCACTTCCTTCCATATAAAGCTTCATATGGAGCCATCCCGATGCTAGCATGATGGCTGTTATTGTAGGCAAACTCCACCAAAGGTAGATGCTGCCTCCAAGAACCGCCAAAGTCCAGCACACACATCCTGAGCGTATCCTCTATAGTTTGGATGGTCCTTTCTGATTGTTCGTCCGTCTGTGGATGGAAAGCAGTGCTAAAATCCAACCTAGTACCCATGGCATTCTGCAGACTCCGCCAAAATCTAGAGGTGAATTGGGGCCCTCTATCTAACACTATCGAAACAGGAACCCCATGCAGTCTGACGATCTCATCAACATACACCTGCGCCAACTTGTCCACAGAATAGCCATTCCTGACAGGGATGAAGTGAGCAGATTTGGTGAGTCTGTCCACAATCACCCATATGGAGTCCAATCTGTTGGACGCCGCCGGTAATCCCACTACGAAGTCCATAGCTATATTTTCCCATTTCCACTCTGGAATAGGTAGCGGGTTAAGCATTCCAGCCGGCTTCTGATGTTCCAGCTTCACCCTCTGACACACTTCGCAGGCTGACACAATCTATGCCACTTCTTTCTTCATGGCTGGCCACCAATAAACCTTCTTCAAATCTTGATACATCTTGGTGGCTCCGGGGTGAATGCTGTATCTTGCATTATGAGCCTCTCTCATAATGTCTCCTTTTAGCCCTATGTCATCTAGTACACATAGTCTGCTCCCATAGCAAAGGATCCCTTTGCTGTTGAATCTGAACTCACTATCTTTGCCTGACTGAACAGTCCTGGCAATCTTTACTAATTCCGGGTCCTCATGCTATTTCTGAGCCACCTGCTCCAGAAACACGGGTGCCACTCTCATCTGGACTACCAAAGCACCTGTACCAGACAACTCCATTTGTAGACCTTCCTCAATGAGCTTGTAAAACTCCTTCACCACTGGCCTCCTCTCTGCCGATATGTGGGATAAACTGCTGAGTGATTTCTGGCTTAAGGCATCTGCCACAACATTCGCCTTACCCGGATGGTACTGAATCTTGCAATCATAGTCACTCAGCAGCTCCACCCATCTTCTCTGTCTCAAGTTCAAATCTCTTTGACTCAGGATGTACTGCAGGCTCTTATGATCTGTGAAAATCTCACATTTAACCCCATAGAGGTAGTGCCTCCACATCTTGAGTGCAAAGATTACTGCTGCCATCTCCAGGTCATGTGTGGGGTAATTCAACTCATGCTTCTTCAGCTGCCTAGAAGCATAAGCAATCACCCTCTCATTCTGCATTAGTACACAACCCAGTCCCACACGGGACCATCACAAAAGACTGTAAAGTCTTCATCACTGGATGGCAGAGCTAACACTAGTGCTGAAGTCAACCTCTTCTTAAGCTCTTCAAAACTCTCTTCGCACTGGTCAGTCCACACAAACTTCTGATTCTTCCTGGTTAGTCTGGTCAGAGGAGCTGCAATCTTTGAGAAGTCCTGGACGAACCTCCTGTAGTAACCTGCCAAACTCAAGAAACTTCTAATCTCTGTCACTGAAGTGGGTCTAGGCCAGTTAGCCACAGCTTCTACCATCTGAGCCTAAGCTCGAGCCACTGCCAAATCCCAGACCGGATTTCAACTTATTCCAAAACTTATTCTTCTTCGGCTTCTTGGTGGTGTTATCCCACCTCTTCTTACCTGAGCTCTGAGAAGAGAGACCTGGCCCTCCTCTGCCTGGGGTCTTAACCCCTGAAGACTGGATCACTGACCCCTCAACTATAGCACTTGCCTCCATCCTTCGAGCCATATCCACCACAGTGTGGAAACTTTCCCTCTCAACTGACTGAATCAACGAGGAATACCTAGAATGCAGCTTCATAACATATCTCTTGGCTTTCTTCGTATCTGAATCTAGAGCTTGCCCTGAAAAAGGCAATAGCTCCAAGAATTTATCCGTGAACTCCTCTACACTCATGTGCTCTGTCTGCCTCAGTTGCTCAAACTCAATCATTTTTAGTTCTCTAGAACTGTCTGGAAAAGCCCATCCAGCGAACTCATTCGCAAATTCCTCCCATGTCATGCCGTCTAGTCTCGGGTCCACATAACACTTGAACCATTCCCGTGCCTTCTTGCACTTTAAGGTGAACCCTACCATCTGAATGGCCCTGCTGTCATCTGCCCCTAGCTCATCAGTTATCGTCTTCACTATTCTCAGGTACTCAAAGGGATCATCCCCCGACTTGTATTTAGGATCATCCAGCTTAAGGTAATCTGTCATCTTTACTTTGCTCCCACCGGCTGAGCTAGGTCTAGAAGGTTGAGTAACTAGGGCTGCTGGTTCTGTAGGTGTTGGAGGTGGGGGTGCAGCATTCCCCGAGGTGGGGTTTGTCGGGTTAGGATAGAAGGGTGAGGGTGGATAAGCTGGGTACTGTGTGTAAGGTGGATAGAAAGGTGGATAAGGCATGTAGGTAGGGTAGGGGTTAAAGCTGGAGTAATCCGATGTGCCTCCCATCGGATACCCTGAACCCTGTGGGAAGGGTGGATAATGGGGTGGAAAACCATACCCCGAGGCCTGAACGCCTGCCTGTGACTCCCTTGCCCCCTCTTCCTCCATGCTCACATCCAGGTTCCCATCCCTCCTCAGGTCCTCTTCCATAACCTCCCTCACATCTGAAGAACTTCCTCCTCTATCAGTCCCCCTTCTGCTAGCATCAAAAGACCTTCTAGGGTCCCTTGACACTCTTTCTCTGTTTGCTCTACAAGACATTGCCCTAGGCAATGTAGGAGGACGGGCGCTCGTGCCCTCATCCTCAGGTGGTACTCCAGTCAATCTCGCAGATCGACGGGTTCCTCTCATTCTGTTTTCTGAAAAACAGTACACATCACACAACATTAGCATCATTCATATCATAGCATCAATGCACATGTATATAATCATGGCATTTCACATCATCATACAAGACAGGACTCAACATCCTATCCTAGTGGACATGATCTTCCTATTGTGCTTGACCTTCTAGAACATCTATGAGCCCGAAACTCTAGGTCCGATCCTATGAACCTAGGGCTCTGATACCATTTTGTAACGACCCGAAAATCAGACCGCTACCGGCGCTAGGATCCAGGTCGGCTTAAGGCCGCCGGGACCCATAGCAAGCCTGACATGCAACCTGTAAACCTGTTTAATCCCATACATGATCAACAACATACATAAAAATTTAAAACTTTTCTTTCATACATTCTATCATACACCAACTCAACCTGTGCATGCACTGAACATAATCTTAATCATAAACATGACCCCTCAGTGGGATCTCCTCAATGCCCCAATGGGCAAAACATCATATGTTGAGTTGGTTTACAAAAACATCATAAAAAGATTTAGGATCATGCATTAAAAGGGATACCTTACACATAGGTCAAGCACAACCTCTAATCCTCAATATCATTACATTACATAACTACTCATAACTTTACATCATTTTACAAATCATCATGTCCACATTCTATCTATTACAAACACATGACTTCATTACTCTTGTAAACCTCCTGGTCTACCCTGTACCTGCAATCCTGGGGAAAATGGGAGAGGGGTGAGCTACTAGAGCCCAGTGAGCAGAATAATAAAAACATTTAAATCATATGGATCATGGAATGCATCACATCACAGCTAATCACATCAAGGATGAACTTGTCACCAATAGCCCTCTACATGGTCCAACTGTGCCAGAACGTAGAATGGGTCCTGGTCTTTCCTTTACATGGTGCCAGCGAACGTAGAATGGGTCCCACTGGTCTTACATTCCGTACCATACATATCACATCATCATATCATAGATCGAGGGCTTTGGATCATCCAATGTTCATTCACATCAAACAACAATAAAGTATGCAATGCAACATATTCGTGAATTCTAATGCAAACAACCTAGTACATCTCATGGCATTCATGATGCGTGAAGCATGCTAAAAAGTCCATTATTTGCTTTAAAACATAATAAGTTATTCCACTCACCTCTGGGTAGCTCTGACCAGACACTGGAGCAGCTGACTCACTGCTGGGGTCCTCAGTTCCTCGGGTCCGAACCTACACAGGTGGACTCAAATGAGGGACCAAACAAACAAGAACATAACTCTAAACTACTCCCCAAAAACCCCCTAAAACATCATGAAACAATCATTGAAAAACATGCAAGAGAAGGCTGGACAGGGCACTTTTGGCGGCAGGTTCGGCGGCCGAAAGTCCCTCCAGAGCCGAAAGTCAAGCAGGTTCAGCGGCACCTTCGGCGGCCGAAACTCCCAGACAGAGGCGAAACTCATGCATGTTCGGCGGCACTTTCGACGGCCGAAACTCCCAGACATAGACGAAAGTCTCCTTTCAGGGGCAAGCTTCGGCAGCCGAAGGCTGCCTCCACAAGCATGTTCGGTGGCCGAAAGTTCCTTCAGCTGCCGAACCTGGTTTCTCCCTTAGTGGCAGAAACTCAGCTCTTCTATGCACATTGCCTCCAAAACTACCCAATCATGCATAAACCTATTCTACAATATTCCCAAATATACACAAACAAGCATACAAGTTCCTAGGGGCATCAAACCATCAAAAACCCCAACTACAACACCTCAAGCAACATACATTGTTCATAAACACATATAAAACCCATAAACCTAACCATGAGCTAAACATGCATTCTACCCCATAAATCTACTTAAAGCTTGCTTAAAACATGCAATGAGCTTAAGATCGGCTCTTACCTCGTGGAGATCGAGAGAGAGACGACCTAAACTTGGAGATGGGGGGGGGTTGAGTTCCCTTGAACTTCAAAGCCCCAAAACTTTGCTCAAAGCTTGAAAATCTTCAAAACAAAGTAAAAACTCATGAAAATCGAGTAGGATTGGAAGGAAAGAACTCAAGATCGGTGAGGGACGGCAGAGAGCTCACCTTGGCCGGAAATGGGGAAAAAGCTCGCCCATTTTCGGCTAAGGGACCCTTTTATAGTGGCTGGCCAGGCCACGTTCGGGGGCCGAACGTGCCTCCGCATGCATGCCATGTTCGGCGGCCGAACTTGAGGTTCGGCGGCCGAACCTGGACTTTCCTCACTTATGCTTTCGGGGGCCTAAAGGCGCTCCCGAAGGCATGCATGTTCGACGGCCAAACTTGAGGTTCGGCGGCCAAACTTGAGGTTCGGCGGCCGAACCTGAGTTTTCCTCCAAGATTATTTTTATGCAAAAACTCATTTCCATTTTACTTAAAACCATGAAATACCTTAAAACATTTTATGAAAACATGTTTCTACCCTACTAGAGGCTTCCGACATCCGAGATTCCACCGGACGGTAGGAATTCCGATACCGGAGTCTAGCCGGGTATTACACACATGGCTCGGGAGTGTCCTAGAGCACCTTTTATGGGCCAGCCCCAGCAGACAGCTCCAGCCACAACTCAGGGCAGTGGCAGAGGTAGAGGGAGAGGGGTAGCTTCTTCTTCTGGTTCTCGAGGTGAAGGTCCATCAGCTCCAGCCAGGATCTTCACCATGACTCAGCAGGAGGCTAACACATCCAACACCATGGTGTCAGGTAATCTCGTCATTGGGTGTTCTGATGTGTATGCATTAATGGACCCGGGTGCATCTCATTCTTTTATTGCTCCGAGAGCCGTTGAGAGGTTGGGTCTGATAGTCTCTGGGTTAGAGTGTCCCCTATGGGTCAGTGGACCCAGGTGTGACCCGTCAGTGGCAGAGTCAGTCTGCCAGTACAGTCCAGTTTTTGTTGAGGGAAGATGCCTCTCCGCCGACCTTGTGGTTCTAGATTTGACAGACTTTGACGTCATTCTAGGGATGGATTGGCTATCTAGCCATGGTGCTACCTTGGACTGCATAGACAGGGTAGTCAGGTTCAGAGATCAGAACGGGTCAGAGGTCGTCTTCAGAGGAGACAAAAGGGGTACACCTAGAGGTCTGATATCAGCTCTTCAGGCTCGTAGGTTGCTTAGGAAGGGATGTCAGGGGTATTTGGCTCATGTGAGAGAGCTAGATAGTCAGGTCAGGGAGCCAGCCTCGGTGCCAGTTGTCAGAGAGTTTCTGGATGTTTTTCCAGACGAACTTTCAGGTTTACCACCTGCTAGGGAGATAGAGTTCGAGATAGAATTGATGCCTGGAACTAGACCGATCTCTATCCCTCCCTACAGGATGGCCCCAGCCGAGTTGAAGGAGTTGAAAGAGCAGTTGCAAGAGCTGGTAGAAAAGGGCTTCATTCGACCGAGTACCTCACCTTAGGGTGCTCCAGTCTTGTTTATGAAAAAGAAGGATGGATCCCTTAGACTTTGTATCGACTACAGGCAGTTGAACAAAGTCACTACCAAGAATAGGTACCCTTTGCCAAGGATCGACGATCTATTCGACCAGCTAGCAGGAGCGGGTTGTTTCTCTAAAATAGATCTGAGATCTGGGTACCATCAGCTAAGAATAAGAGAAGAAGACGTGCCAAAGACAGCTTTCAAGACCAGATATGGGCATTTTGAGTTCCTTGTAATGCTGTTAGGGTTAACCAACGCCCCTGCAGCATTCATGGATCTCATGAACAGAGTGTTTAGCCAATACCTGGATCACTTTGTTATTGTCTTCATAGATGATATCTTAGTGTATTCCAGGAATGCAGAGGAGCATGCCCATCATCTGAGGTTGGTTCTGCACACCTTGAGGGAACATGGCTTGTATGCTAAGTTCTCTAAGTGTGAGTTCTGGCTGAGGAGCATTTCATTCTTGGGACATGTAGTGTCAGGAAATGGAATAGAGGTGGACCCCAAGAAGGTAGAAGCTGTGGCTAACTGGCCTAGACCCACTTCAATGACAGAGATTAGAAGTTTCTTGGGTTTGGCAGGTTACTACAGGAGGTTCATTCAGGACTTCTCAAAGATTGCATGTAATACCCGGCTCGTTCAGGCATCAGAATTCCTACCGTTCGGTGGAATCTCGGATGTCGGATTCGTTTTGGAGGGGTATTGCAAGGGTGAACTGAAGTTTTCTACAAGGTTTTCTACAGGTTTTCTAACATGTTTTTAAGTGTTTTATGGGTTTGAAAGGAAAGGACATGAGTTTTGACGAGAAAAGACTAAGGAGGCAAAATGCAGGTTCGGCCGCCGAAGGTAATGTTCGGCCGCCGAAAGTGCTATAGGTTTGGCTTCCGAAACTTCACGTTAGGCCGCCGAATGTTGCATGGTTTTGCATGCCGTTTCGGCAGCCGAAGGAAAGGCGGTTGGCCACCTATTTAAGCCCCTTTGACCGGCCATGGAGGGTGTTGGAAGCTCTCTTGGTAGTCAAAGGTGAGGTTAGGTTCTCCTTGGATGTTTTCATGATGTTTCCTTAAATCTTGCAAGGTTTTCATGAGTTTTCACTTGGTGTTGAAGGTTTTGAGTAAAAAGAGGAAATTGTGGAGCTTGAAGTTCTTGAAGCTTGTTTTGAAGCTAGGATCACACCAGCCTTTGTTCTAGAAGAGGTAAGTGTTGATCCTTATGTTTTCTAGTGTTTTAAGCAAGTTTTATGGAGGGAAAGGGTAGAGTTGCATGGTTAGGGGTAAAAGGATGTTTTTGAGGGTTTTTATGCATGAGTATGTTTATGTGTTATGGGTGTTGTTTGTTGGGGTTTTTCGGTAGTTTTGGACCCCTTTGTGCATATATTTGAGTATATGTTTGCTATGAGTGTTGGGATGCATATTGAGTGAGGTTTGGGGGAAGTTGTGCATGAGGTGAGCTAGGTTCTGCCTAATTGGAGAACCCAGCTTCGGCCGCCGAAGAAGGGTTCGGCCGCCGAACGTGGTGAGGAGGTGGTTTCGGCTGCCTCAACCTGCCCCCGAAGGATTGGACTTTCGTCTCTGGAGGGGAGGTTCGGCCGCCGAAAGTGCCGCCGAAGGTTAGAGACTTTCGTCTCTGGAGTGTGTTTTGGCCCCCGAACCTTGCCCCCGAAGGCTTCGGCCCCCGAAAGAGGAGCTTCGGCCGCCGAAAGTAGGCGAGTTTCGTCTCTGGAGAGGACATTCGGCCGCCGAACCTGCCGCCGAACGTGTCCTGCCCAGCCTTCTTTTGCATGCTTTGCATGATTGTTCTAGGATCTTTTAGGGGGTTTGTGGGAAGGTGTTTAAGAGTTGTTTTAGAGTTATGTTAGAGTTGTTTGGCACCTCATGTGAGTCCACCTGTGTAGGATCAGACCTGAGGCGAGGTGTTTAGCTCCAGTGTGAGAGTTGGCCCAGAGTTAGCCACAGCTTGGCTTCAGGTGAGTAGAACTAACTATGCATGTTTTAAAGCTAATGGTTAAGATAGTTAGAGTATGAGCATGAGACACGCATCATGGATGCCATATGATACTAGGTTGTACTGCATTAGAGATCACGAATATGCTGCATTGCATTGTTATTATTGATGGGATGGACCAAGGCGATCTCAGTAGCCCGCTACCTGTTATGTCTAGATAAGACCTTTGGGAGCTCCGCAGTTAGGGGCTGGGCTCTAGTACATGTAGTGACCTGAGAGTCCGTAGGGACCGAGCACCGACAGAGGGAGTTCTGGGATCATGTCTAATCCTAGATGTGAGATGTTTGTGTTGTGACACATTCCATGAAAGCATATACTGAATGAACTGTTTTATGGTTTCTACTCACTGGGCTCTTATAGCTCACCCCATTCCCTTAACCCCAGTTTTGCAGGGCCAGAGTTCAGCAGAGTGAGCTATGAGAAAAGTAGAGTGAGCATGGGTTGCCGTGTTTGGCTGTACTAGCATAGCTAGGTTTTGATACAGTGGCCTGTAAAGAAGATTGATGTATATATATGAAAGAGACTTGATGTATGATGCGGAACCCCAGCCTATTAGAGACTGAAACGACACATACCCTAGTAAAAAGAACTTAATTCAGAAAATAATTCCCCAATCTAAAGCACCCTTAATTAACATGCAATTAAGAACACTTATAATGGATTGATTTCAAGAGCAGCAAGAATAAGAAACATACAAGTTAGTATCAAACCTTATTCGTGATGCAATGTCAAGAACCAAGATCTCTCTTAAGCTCTCAAAGAAGAATCGCATAAAGCAATTGTATTGAATAATTGATAATCTGTGTCTACAATAGAAAAATGGATGCTTTATATAGCCTAAATTAAGACCCATGATCTTTGCCACTTCCCACTACTATACATGGACCCATGATCTTTGCCACTACCCACAACTATGCATGGACCCATGATCTATGCCACTATCCACTATTAGGTAACCACCCACTACTGTTTAACTACCCACTATCAAATAACTACCCACTACTGGTTAACTACCAACTACTAAATGACTACCCACTATAAATACAGAATTTGAATTGTCAATAAGGACACATTTGGCCTAATTGACTTGGAATGGCCAGATTGTTCTTCAACTTCAAAATGAACTTGCAAAGCTTCAACATATTCCTTCATGAATCCTTGAAGTGCTTCCTTCAACCTCTTGGATCTCAGCCTTGTAATTGGTCCTTGAGGCAATGCTAGCTCATCATTTTTGGTGTTGTTGGTCGTGCTTACATCATCCCCTCCCTCTTGAAAAGGATTCGTCCTCGAATCTGTACCAAAATCAAAAGGAGACAAATCAGAAACATTAAAGGTAGCACTTACACCAAACTCACCTGGCAGATCAATTATGTATGCATTGTCATTGATCCGTTTCAGCACTTGATATGGTCCATCCCCTCGTGCATCGAGTTTTGATTTCCTTTGAGTTGGAAACCTTTCCTTTCGCATATGGATCCAAACCCAATCACCTGGTTTGAATACAACTTTCTTGCGACCCTTATTGGCCTGTTTCTCATATATGCTGTTACGCTTCTCAATATGCTCACGCGCTTTCACGTGTATTGATTTAACCATTTCAGCCTTCGCTTTTCCATCTAAATTAGACAACTCGTTCAAAGGTAAAGGCATTAAATCTAGTACAGTTAATGGATTAAAACCATACACAACCTCAAAAGGTGAATAACCAGTAGAAGAATGGACTGCTCGATTATAAGCAAATTCAACATATGGCAAACATTCTTCCCAAGTTTTCAAGTTCCTACCCACAATAGCACGAAGCATAGTTCCTAAAGTCCTATTAACAACTTCAGTTTGGCCATCTGTTTGTGGATGACAAGTAGTAGAAAATAAAAGTTTAGTACCCAATTTCCCCCACAAAACACGCCAGAAATGACTAAGGAACTTAGAATCTCTATCAGAAACAATAGTCCTAGGTATACCATGCAAACGGACTACTTCCCTGAAAAACAAATCAGCTATGTTCGTTGCATCATCAGTTTTATGACATGGAATAAAATGTGTCATCTTGCTAAAGCGATCTACAACAACAAACACTGAATCTCTACCTCTTTTTGTCCTAGGTAAACCTATCACAAAATCCATAGATATATCAGTCCAAGGTTCAGTAGGTACAGGCAAAGGAGTATACAACCCATGTGGCAAGGACTTAGATTTAGCCTGTTTACATGCAAAGCATTGAGCACAAATTTTCTCTACATATTTTCGCATGTTAGGCCAATAAAAGTGTTCATTCAACATGTCTAAAGTCTTTTGCACACCAAAATGTCCCATTAATCCTCCTGAATGTGATTCTCTAACAAGCAACTCACGCACTGAACAATTAGGTATGCATATTTGTTTCCCCCTAAAAAGAAACCCATCATGCAAATAAAACGTTTTAAATGCCCCATGTTCACATGCCTTAAATACATCAGAAAAATCAGTATCATTCTCATACATATCTTTCAAATGCTCAAATCCTAAAAACTTAGAACTAAGCATGGAAGTCAATGCATAACGTCTAGATAATGCATCGGCAATCACATTCTCTTTACCTTGCTTGTATTTAATCACATAAGGAAAGATTTCGAGATATTCAACCCACTTACCATGCCGCTTGTTCAACTTCCCTTGTCCCTTCAAGTGTTTGAGAGACTGATGGTCGGTATGAATCACAAACTCATTAGGCAGCAAGTAGTGTTCCCAAACTTCAAGAGCCCTAATCAGTGCATAGAACTCTTTGTCATAGGTGGAATAGTTCAATTGTGCGCCACCTAACTTCTCACTAAAATATGCTATGGGTCTGCCTTCCTGCATAAGAACAGCACCAATACCAATCCCAGAAGCATCACATTCAATTTCAAAGGTTTTAGAAAAATCAGGTAACCTTAAAACAGGAGCGGTAGTAAGTTTTTCTTTCAATGTGTTAAATGCAAGTTCCTGTTCTTTACCCCACTTAAACCCAACAGCCTTTTTAATAATCTCATTTAGAGGTGCAGCAATAGTGCTGAAAT
This sequence comes from Manihot esculenta, assembly GCF_001659605.2. Taxonomy (NCBI): domain Eukaryota; kingdom Viridiplantae; phylum Streptophyta; class Magnoliopsida; order Malpighiales; family Euphorbiaceae; genus Manihot; species Manihot esculenta. The sequence goes on from NC_035167.2 coordinate 15,022,275, forward strand.
CTCTAACAAACCTCCTATAGAAGCTTGCCAATCCATGAAAGGATCTCACCTCATTAGCATTCTTAGGTGTAGGCCATTCTTGGATAGCCTTAACCTTTTCAGTATCTACCTCAACTCCACGTGAACTAATAATAAATCCTAGGAATATGACACTATCAGTACAAAATGTGCATTTCTTAATATTAGCATACAGTTCATGTTCACGCAACTTCTGTAAAACAAGTTCAACATGCCTAATGTGGTCATCCATGTTTCGGCTATAAATCAATATATCATCAAAATACACAACCACAAACTTACCTAGGTAATCACGCAAAACATGGTTCATCAATCTCATAAATGTGCTAGGTGCATTAGTTAAGCCAAAAGGCATGACTAACCATTCATATAAACCATATTTTGTCTTAAAGGCAGTTTTCCACTCATCACCTAACTTCATCCTAATTTGATGATAACCGCTTTTCAAATCAATTTTTGTAAAGAAAACAGCACCACATAATTCTTCAAGCATATCATCTAATCTAGGAATAGGATGGCGATACTTTACAGTGATTTTGTTGATCGCACGACAATCAACACACATGCGCATTGTTCCATCTTTCTTTGGAACCAACAAAACAGGTACTGCGCATGGACTAAGGCTCTCCCTGATATGTCCCTTAGCTAGCAACTCATCAACTTGCTTTTGCAATTCCTTCGTCTCCTCAGGATTGCTACGGTAAGCTGGACGGTTTGGAATCTGAGCTCCAGGAACAAAATCGATTTGATGTTCTATTCCCCTAATGGGTGGCAACCCAGATGGCATCTCCTCAGGAAATACATCCGCAAACTCCTGCAATAACTTAGAAAAAGAACTAGGCAATTCAACAGTAGGGTTAGTCTTAATCATAAAATTGGAACTAAAACACAATATAATCAAAGCTCTCTTCCCTAAGTATGCTTTCTTCAGCTCTCTCTCTTTACAATAAAAGGAAGACTTGCTGAATTCTTCACTCTTCTCACTCAGCTCTCCTTTTACCTCCACACTCACTAACGTTTTCTCTCCTGCACATCTCTCATTTTTATCCTTTCCCGTGCAGTCACTCTCCTTTGGGCCATTCGAAACTTTCATTTTACTACTGGCCCCTTTTCCCTCATTCTTTTTACTTGTCTCACCTCCCTTACCCAATTTAGCAGATTGTTGTAATTTCACTTGATCTGCATATACATCTTTAGGAGATAATGGTACAAGTATATGTTTTACACCGAGGAACGTAAAAGAAAACCTATTACTATACCCATCATGAATGACACGCCTATCAAATTGCCATGGTCTACCTAACAAAATGTGTCCAGCCTGCATGGGTACAATATCACAAGTAACCTCATCTACATATTTGCCAATAGAAAATGACACTTTACATTGCTTGGTTACCTTTGCCTCGCCGCTATCATTCAACCACTGAAGTCTGTAAGGATTAGGGTGTTTAATAGTTTCTAGTCCTAATTTATCAACTAAAATAGTACTAGCACAATTAACTTGACTACCCGAATCTATTATCATGCTACAGACTTTACCACCAACCAAACAACGAGTGTGAAAGATGTTTTCACGCTGTTCAAGTCCCTCTTCTTTAATAGAAACATTTAAAGTACGCAATATCACTAAGGACTCTCCTTGAACAGGATACTCTTCTATCTCTACATCAGAACAATCTTCTAAAGGTGGTACTTCATCAGAATCAGAATCACTTTCAGAGACTATCTCATCTCCCCTCACTATCATAGCACGTTTATTAGCACACTCATTGGCATAATGCCCACGCCCTTTACATTTAAAGCACTGAATATCTCTAGTTCTATTTGATTTAGGGGCTGATTCATTTTTACCATGAGAGTTGGATGTTTCTTTGGAAGGTAACATGCCTTTTTGAGTTGAAGACTTATCAAACCTTTTAGGATCAGGCTTGGTGTTCCATTTGGAACCCCATTTGCTGTTGGAGTTTTGAGCAGCCCTGTTGCTCCCCCATCTATTTCGACCTCTTTGTCTTTCCACCTTAATTGCAATGTTCACCAAGTCTTCCAAATCAACATATGGTTGCAAATCAACCACATCAGCAATCTCCTTGTTAAGACCACCAAAGAAACGAGCCATAGTCTGGTCTTCCTCCTCCACTATGTTTGCTTTGATCAGGAGCAACTCCATCTCCTTATAATACTCATCAACAGATTTTGATCCTTGGATTAGTCTTTGCAACTGATGATGGAGATCTCTATGGTAATAAGTAGGCACATATTTCTTCCTCATTATTCGCTTCATCTCATCCCAACTAGCAATGGGTAACTCTCCATTCCTTCTCCTAGATTTCACAAGCTCATCCCACCATATTAGTGCATAATCTGAAAACTCAAGGGCAGCAAGTTTTACCTTTTTATCGTCGGAATAGTTTTGACAGTTAAAAACCATCTCCACTTTACGCTCCCACTCTAAATAGGCATCAACATCAGCCTTACCATTGAAGCTTGGAATCTTCATCTTTATGGAGTTCATACTGTTATCTACATATGGTACACGATCATTGAACCTTCTGGCTCGGACAGGGGCTGATTGTGCCTCATTTTCCTCTTCATAGGATGGATCGTGTGTATCATCATCCCTCTGAATGGACTTGCCCTTTGAAGATCTAAGGTTGTCCTCAAGGTTATCCATTCTCGAATTTAGCTTCTGAAAGCTATCCATGAAAGCTTTATACATATCTTTAAGATCAAATGTAGGGTCAGAAGTATCACCAGTATTATGCCCAGACATTATAGAAAAAAAATTTCACAATTCTCTCTACTCACGTGTTTAATTTTCAAGCACTCACTTGGTATCTCAAAAGTGCACTTCAGAATAAAGACTCAATAAGCCAAGCTTGTATGATTCAAATAATAAGGAAAGCAAGGAAAGACCTAAGAAGAAAAGATAGGAAACAACACTAGATGCAAACTGACCAAAATGAACAAATAGATTGATTTAGCACACAAAAGTTAAATTTCGTGTACTAAGTGTAATTAGATGTTCAACAATGTGCAATTTGTCAAACTAAATGTAAGGAACCAACAGACAGAAAGACACCAAATTGACAAACTAAGAATCAAAAAATTGACAAGACGGATGCGCTTAACACAAAGTTTTCCCTAAGCATGCAATCCTATGTTAACTGATATTAATATTGACTCAAGAAAATTAATTCAAAGCAAGCAAACAAAATAGACACTTAAAACAGCAAGTATTAAGTACAACTGTTTTGTGAAAATGCTACCCAAATTTGTCCTAAACCTACCCCAAACATGTATTTCGAATTCCAAGCCCAGAAATATGTTCAAGGAATATAAAATATGATTTATATCAGTAGATATCAATCAGAATGAAGTTTGAACAAATGAACCAAAGTGGCAGAAATTCTTTTTTTTTTCTTTTTTTTTTCTTCTTGTTTTGATTTTTTTTTTTATATGGACAGAAGTAATACACTGGAAATACTATTCTAAGAGTATTAGAATAACAGCATATGAATTAGCGTAGAAAGCATAAACCAAATCACTAAAGATAGTAATTCAGCCTAAACAAGAATTTAGGGTAAAATTTGATTTGAACAACAACCAAACAATGTATTCGGCTCTAATAGGTATCCCAAACCAGATTTCCAAAGTGATATATTTGTATTCAGCTCTAATAGATATCCCAAACCAGATTTCCAAAGTGATATATTTGTATTCAACCAAACAAAATTGAATGCAAAGACGCAAAGGATAGTTAAGAAATTATTACTAAGCCTAGCTCTGATACCAATTGATGCGGAACCCCAGCCTATTAGAGACTGAAACGACACATACCCTAGTAAAAAGAACTTAATTCAGAAAATAATTCCCCAATCTAAAGCACCCTTAATTAACATGCAATTAAGAACACTTATAATGGATTGATTTCAAGAGCAGCAAGAATAAGAAACATACAAGTTAGTATCAAACCTTATTCGTGATGCAATGTCAAGAACCAAGATCTCTCTTAAGCTCTCAAAGAAGAATCGCATAAAGCAATTGTATTGAATAATTGATAATCTGTGTCTACAATAGAAAAATGGATGCTTTATATAGCCTAAATTAAGACCCATGATCTTTGCCACTTCCCACTACTATACATGGACCCATGATCTTTGCCACTACCCACAACTATGCATGGACCCATGATCTATGCCACTATCCACTACTAGGTAACCACCCACTACTGTTTAACTACCCACTATCAAATAACTACCCACTACTGGTTAACTACCAACTACTAAATGACTACCCACTATAAATACAGAATTTGAATTGTCAATAAGGACACATTTGGCCTAATTGACTTGGAATGGCCAGATTGTTCTTCAACTTCAAAATGAACTTGCAAAGCTTCAACATATTCCTTCATGAATCCTTGAAGTGCTTCCTTCAACCTCTTGGATCTCAGCCTTGTAATTGGTCCTTGAGGCAATGCTAGCTCATCATTTTTGGTGTTGTTGGTCGTGCTTACATCAATGTATATGTTTATGATGTAAGATTTAAGGATGTGATGTTATCAATGTTATAGATGTTATACTTGTTTGTATGCTTGTTGTAGAGTATAGTAGGGGACATGATGAATGGATATAATGTTTTAGCATGATGAGTATACAGATTATGCATGGAAAGAGCTTGTGGTAAAGAGATAGAGTATAATGAGATAATGTCTAGAGTTACGCTTTGCCCAGTGTGTGCTGAATCCCTAGTGTATGCATGTGTCCTGTTTTCCGTTTCTTGATGAGAAATGTGTCAAGCTAGGCTTAACATATGATGTGTTTCTAAAACTCCAGTGATCAGGGAAGAAAGGGTATAAAATCCCTTGACCCATAAAGGAAAGTAAGGCTAGCCTGTTATATGTTGACCCTAAGAGAGTGGGGTCTATGTTTTCAGTTTAGTAGGAGATCACTGGTGTAGGCCTTGAAGGCTGTGATTTTAAGGTTAAGCCTGGTAGTTTTACAGAAAAGGTTTTCAAAGCTAGTGTTTAGTTGGCTCATGTTTGGGATTGAGCAGGTACCCAGAGTTCAGTAGCAGGCTTGCTATGGGTCTAGGTGGCCTTAAGCCGATCTGGATCCTAGCGCCGAGCAGTTTGGAGCCGTTACAGAGGGGTATCGGTTTCCGGGCTGTTACAGATGGTATCAGAGCATAGGGCCTCTTGAGTACGGTGTTGAGTACGGTGTCATGAGCAAAGATGCTCAGGGATTAGAGGTATCTCACATCGGAAAGAGGTTTTGTCTTTAAGAGGGCAAGCACAATAAGAAAGATCGAGAGAAAGATCATGTCCACTAGGATAGGATGAGGAGTCAGGTCTTGCTTGAGGCTGTGTAATGCCATGTTTGATGCATGTGCATTTCTGTTGGTATTATGGATGTTGACTGATCCCTTACCAGGTATGGCCTTTGACACAGTTGGTCATGGCATGTTATGCTAGATTGAGGGCTATTGGTGACAGGATCATCCCTGATATCTGTTTGAGACATGGACCCTATATTAGGCTGTTTTTCATGTGCTTTGTGTGTTTTACATGGATCACATGATGTGAAGCTGATGTATGCTTGTGTGCCTGTTGTGTTTCAAAAGAGTGAGGATGCAAAGTGCGAGTCAGTTTGTGGAGTCAGATCCATCTGAGTGGGAAGGTACGGACACCTTTTCTCCCGTTCTGCCAAGAGTGCAGTCAGGAGGAGTTGGCAGTAAGGAATCATCAAGGAACCCTGAGATGGCGCGAGAGGGAAACAAAGAAGGAATGGAGCAAGGAAGAGTGTCCGGAGACAGCATGCGAGAAGAGAGGATGGATGTGCGAAGGAGGGATGTAGGTGTGCAAGTGAATATGGATGAAGAAAGGATGGGCAGCTCGGAAGATGATGTGCAGACGAAGGATTCTCAGACCTCAAGTTCAGGAGAAGTTGAGCCCTCCCTTCTGAGCACAGCTGCTAAAAGAGAGCAAAAGAGGGTTAGAGGCCTTAAGGGGTCAAAGAAGCGAGAGTTTTGGAATAGGAAAAAGGCTAGTCTGGGGTATGGTGTTGGTTCAAGTTCTGGTAGAGGGAGAGTAAAATGTGTGAGCTGTGGAAGGCCGCATAAGGGAGTGTTTCTTGCACGGACAACGGCATGTTTCAAGTGTGGACAAGAAGGGCACTTTGCGCGTGACTGTCCTACTTCGCCCAGGGTGGTACAAGCCCAGCGATTAGCTCCCAGGAATGTAGGTCAGGCCAGTCACCAAGGAGGAGGAGCAGACGCAGCGGACACAGTGATACCAGGTATGCTCACTTGTTCCTGTTCTGTTGTTTTGTGAGCTCTAGTGTTTGTTCGTTAGTCGCTCTAGGAGCTTTGAGCGGTTGAGTGGATAGCTTCTCGGCTTAGCGTGTCCTCTTTGGGTTAGTTAGACCCGGGTAGGATTCATCTCTGGCAAAGGTTCAGTCCAGTGTCCTTGAGAGTAGATGCCAGCCACTCGACTTGACGGTCCGAGACTTGAGTGTCTGGATGTCATTCGGGGGATAGCTTGGTTTTCTCTTTCTGATGCTGGGGTTACCTGCGTCTGCAGTGCAAGGTAGTCAGGAACGGAGTTCAGGATGAATCCGAGATAGGTGACAGAGGGGACCGAGTAGAATGCCTAGAGGTTTGATGTCAGCTGTCAGGCTCGTAGAGTGTTTAGGAGTTGTTGGTAGGTGGCTCAGAAACAGCATGAGGACTGTTTAGTCAGGCAAAGATAGTGAGTTCAGAAACAGCGTGAGAGTGGTACCCGTGTTTCTGGAGCAGGTGGCTCAGAAACAACATGAGGACCCATAGTTAGTGAAGATTGCCAGGACTGTTTAGTCAGGCAAAGATAGTGAGTTCAGATTCGACAGCAAAGGGATCCTCCGCTATGGGAGCAGACTATGTGTACTAGATGACATAGGGCTAAAAGGAGACATTATGAGAGAGGCTCATAATGCAAGATACAACGTTCACCCCAGAGCCACCAAGATGTATCAAGATCTGAAGAAGGTTTATTGGTGGCCAGCTATAAAGAAAGAAGTGGCACAGTTTGTGTCAGCCTGGAAGTGTGTCAGAGGGTGAAGCTGGAACATCAGAAGCCGGCTGGAATGCTTAACCCGCTACCTATTCCAGAGTGGAAATGGGAGAATATAGCTATGGACTTCGTAGTGGGGTTACCGGCGACGTCCAACAGATTGGACTCCATATGGGTGATTGTGGACAGACTCACCAAATCTGCTCACTTCATCCCTGTCAGGAGTGGCTATTCTGTGGACAAGTTGGCGCAGGTGTATGTCGATGAGATCGTCAGACTGCATGGGGTTCCTGTTTCGATAGTGTCCGATAGAGGGCCCCAGTTCACCTCCATATTTTGGCGGAGTCTGCAGAACGCCATGGGTACCAGGTTGGATTTTAGCACTGCTTTCCATCCACAGACGGACGGACAATCAGAAAGGACCGTCCAGACCATAGAGGATATGCTTAGAATGTGTGTGCTGGACTTTGGCGGTTCTTGGAGGCAGCATCTACCCTTGGTGGAGTTTGCCTACAATAATAGCCATCATGCTAGCATCGGGATGGCTCCATACGAAGCTTTATATGGAAGGAAGTGCAGATCACCTGTTTGCTGGGAAGAGGTTGGAGAAAAGGCCTTGGCAGGGCCTGAGCTAGTAGAGATTACCAGCAGGGTAGTACCCATAATCAGAGAAAGGATCAAGACTGCTGCAAGCAGACAGAAAAGTTATGCAGACATCCGCAGAAGGCAAGTGGACTTCCAGGAGGGGGATCTGGTATTGCTCAAGGTGTCTCCTATTAAAGGAGTGGTTCGCTTTGGGAAGAAAGGTAAACTAGCCCCACAATACATCAGACCCTTTGAAATCTTGTAAAAGATTGGGAATGTGTCGTACAAGCTGGATTTACCCGCTTCTATGGAAAGAATCCATCCGGTTTTCCATGTTTCCATGTTGAGGAAGTTTGTGTCAGATCCGAGCAAGGTTCTTAGTGAGCCTGATGTGGAGGTCCAAGAGGATCTCACCTATGTTGAACAGCCAATACGGATCATAGACACCCAGATCAGGAAGCTGAGAAACAAGGAAATCCCGATGGTGAAAGTCCTGTGGAACCACCACAATTTGGAAGAGTGCACTTGGGAGACACGGGAGTCCATGCTCCAGCAATACCCTTATCTTTTCTAAGGTTAGTTCCTTGTGAGTCCATGTACTTATATGTATGTTTTGTTTATGCCCTGCTATGTGTTAGTTGGTGAACATTCGGGGACGAATGTTCTTAAGGGGGGGAGAATGTAATACCCGGCTAGACTCCGGTATCGGAATTCCTACCGTCCGGTGAAATCTCGGATGTCGGAAGCCTCTAGTAGGGTAGAAATATGTTTTCATAAAATGTTTTAATGTATTCCATGGTTTTAAGTAAAAATGAAATGATTTTTTGCATGAAAACAACCTTGGAGGAAAACCCTGGTTCGGCCGCCGAACCTCAAGTTCGGCCGCCGAACATGGCATGCATGCGGAGACACGTTCGGCCCCCGAACGTGGCCTGGCCAGCCACTATAAAAGGGTCCCTTAGCCGAAAACGGGCGAGCTTTTATCCCCATTGTCGGCCAAGGTGAGCTCTCCGCCGTCCCTCACCAATCTTTGAGTCCTTCCTTCAGATCTTTCAAGATTTTCACGAGTTTTTGCTTTGTTTTGAAGGTTTTCAAGTTTTGAGCAAGTTTTGGAGCTTTGAGGTTCAAGGAAACTCAACCCCTCCCATCTCCGAGTTTAGGTCGTCTCTCTCTCGATCTCCATGAGGTAAGAGCCGATCTTAAGCTTATTGCATGTTTTAAGTAAGTTTTAAGTAGATCTATGGGGTAGAATGCATGTATAGCTTATGGTCAGGTTTATGAGTTTATGTTACATTTTTGAACAATGTGGATGTTTGATGTGTTATAGATGGGGTTTTAGATAGTTTGAAGCCCCTAGGAGCTTGTATGCTTGTGGATGTGTGTTGTAGAATAGGTTTATGCATGATTGGAAAGTTTTGGAGGCAAATGTGCATAGAAGAGCTGAGTTTCTGCCACTATGGGAGAAACCAGGTTCGGCAGGCGAAGGAACTTTCGGCCGCCGAACATGCTTGTGGAGGCAGCCTTCGGCTGCCGAAGCTTGCCCCCGAAAGAGGACTTTCATCTCTGTCTGGGAGTTTCGGCCGCCGAAAGTACCGCCGAACATGCATGAGTTTCGCCTCTGTCTGGGAGTTTCGGCCGCCGAAGGTGCCGCCGAACCTGCCTGACTTTCGGCTCTGGAGGGACTTTCGGCCGCCGAACCTGCCGCCGAAAGTGCCCTGTCCAGCCCTCTCTTGCATGTTTTTCTATGATTGTTTCATGATGTTTTAGGGGGTTTTTGGGAGTAGTTTAGAGTTATGTTCTAGTTGTTTGGTCCCTCATTTGAGTCCACCTGTGTAGGTTCGGACCCGAGGAACCGAGGACCCCAGCAGTGAGTCAGCTGCTCCAGTGTCTGGTCAGAGCTATCCAGAGGTGAGTAGAATAAACCTTTACGTTTTAAAGTAAAATCAATTGTAAAGTTTTGAGCATGTTCATGCATCATGAATGCCATGTGATGTTTTAGGTTGTTTGCATTAGAATTCACGAATATGTTGCATTGCATATTTTAATGATGATGTGGATGAATGTTGGATGATCCATTGCCCTCGATCTATGATGTGACGATGTGATATGTACGGTACGGAATGTAAGACCAGTGGGACCCATTCTACGTTCGCTGGCACTATGTAAGAGAAAGACCAGAACCCATTCTACGTTCTGGCACAGTTGGACTGTTACGTTATGCTATGTAAGAGAAAGACCAAGACCCATTCTACGTTCTGGCACAGTTGGACTATGTAGAGGGCTATTGGTGACAAGTTCATCCTTGATGTGATTAGCTGTGATGTGATGCATTCCATATTATCATATGTTTTGAATGTTTTATTATTCTGCTCATTGGGCTCTAGTAGCTCACCCCTCTCCCAAATTCCCCAGGTTTGCAGGTACAGGGTAGACCAGGAGGTCCACAAGAGTAATGAAGTCATGTGTATGTAATAGATAGTGTGGACATGATAAATGTATTAATGTTATGTAAAAGTACAGTTTTAGTCATGTAATGATATTGAGGATTAGAGATTGTGCTTGACTTTATGTATAAGGTATCCCTTTTAATACATGATCTTAGATGTTTTATGATGTTTATGTAAACCAACTCAACATATGTGTATCGCCCATTGGGGCATTGATGAGATCCCACAGAGGGGTCAATGTTCATGATTATGTCTATGTTCAGTGCATGCACAGGTTGAGTTTGGTGTATGAGAGAATGTATGAAAGAAAAGTTTTAATTTTTATGTATATTCTTGATCATGTATGGGATTAATCAGGTTTTCAGGATGTATGTTGGGCTTGCTACGAGTCCCGGCGGCCTTAAGCCGACCTGGATCCTAGCGCCGACAGCGGTCCGATTTTCGGGTCGTTACAGAATAGTTCAAATGTGCGCCACCTAGCTTCTCACTAAAATATGCTATGGGTCGGCCTTCCTGCATAAGAACAACACCAATACCAATCCCACAAGCATCACATTCAATTTCAAAGGTTTTAGAAAAATCAGGTAACCTTAAAACAGGAGCAGTAGTAAGTTTTTCTTTTAATGTGTTAAATGCAAGTTCCTGTTCTTTACCCCATTTAAATCCTACAGCCTTTTTAATGATCTCATTTAGAGGTGCAGCAATAGTGCTAAAATCTCTAACAAACCTCCTATAGAAACTTGCTAATCCATGAAAGGATCTCACCTCATTAGCATTCTTAGGTGTAGGCCATTCTTGGATAGCCTTAACCTTTTCAGTATCTACCTCCACTCCACGTGAACTAATAATAAATCCTAGGAATATGACACTATCAGTACAAAATGTGCATTTCTTAAGATTAGCATACAAAAATTCACGCAACTTCTGTAGAACAAGTTCAACTTGCCTAATATGATCATCCAGGTTTCGGCTATAAATAAATATATCATCAAAATACACAACCACAAACTTACCTAGGTAATCACGCAAAATATGGTTCATCAATCTCATAAATGTGTTAGGTGCATTAGTTAAGCCAAAAGGCATGACTAACCATTCATATAAACCATATTTTGTCTTAAAGGCAGTTTTCCACTCATCACCTAACTTCATCCTAATTTGATGATAACCGCTTTTCAAATCAATTTTTGTAAAGAAAACAGCACCACATAATTCTTCAAGCATATCATCTAATCTAGGAATAGGATGGCAATACTTTACAGTGATTTTGTTGATCGCACGACAATCAACACACATGCGCATTGTTCCGTCTTTCTTCGGAACCAACAAAATAGGTACTGCGCATGGACTAAGGCTCTCCCTGATATGTCCCTTAGCTAGCAACTCATCAACTTGCTTTTGCAATTCCTTCGTCTCCTCAGGATTGCTACGGTAAGCTGGACGGTTTGGAATCTGAGCTTCAGGAACAAAATCGATTTGATGTTATATTCCCCTAATGGGTGGCAACCCAGATGGCACCTCTTCAAGAAATACATCCGTAAAGTCCTGCAATAACTTAGAAAAAGAACTAGGCAATTCAACAGTAGGGTTAGTCTCAATCATAAAATTGGAACTAAAACGCAATATAATCAAAGCTCTCTTCCCTAAGTATGCTTTCTTCAACTCTCTCTCTTTACAATAAAAGGAAGACTTGCTGAATTCTTCACTCTTCTCACTCAGCTCTCCTTTTACCTCCACACTCACTAACGTTTTCTCTCCTGCACATCTCTCATTTTTATCCTTTCCTGTGCAGTCACTCTCTTTTGGGCCATTGGAAACCTTCTTTTCACTATTGGCCTCTTTCTCTCATTCTTTTTACTTGTCTCACCTCCCTTACCCAATTTAGCAGATTGTTGTAATTTCACTTGATCTGCATATACATCTTTAGGAGATAATGGTACAAGTATATGTTTTACACCAAGGAACGTAAAAGAAAACCTATTACTATACCCATTATGAATGACACGCCTATCAAATTGCCATGGTCTACCCAACAAAATATGTCCAGCCTGCATGGGTACAATATCACAAGTAACCTCATCTACATACTTGCCAATAGAAAATGAAACTTTACATTGCTTGGTTACCTTTGCTTCGCCACTATCATTCAACCACTGAAGTCTGTAAGGATTAGGGTGTTTAATAGTTTCTAGTCCTAATTTATCAACTAAAATAGTACTAGCACAATTAACTTGACTACCCGAATCTATTATCATGCTACAGACTTTACCACCTACCAAACAACGAGTGTGAAAGATGTTTTCACGCTGTTCAAGTCCTTCTTCTTTAATAGAAACATTTAAAGTACGCAATATTACTAAGGACTCTCCCTAAACAGGATACTCTTCTATCTCTACATCAAAACAATCTTCTAAAGGTGGTATTTCATCAGAATCAGAATCAGTTTCGAAGACTATCTCATCTCCCCTCACTATCATGGCACGTTTATTAACACACTTATTAGCATAATGCCCACGCCCTTTACATTTAAAGTACTGAATATCTCTAGTTCTATTTTATTTAGGGGCTGATTCATTTTTACCATGATAGTTGGATGTTTTTTTGGAAGGTAACATGCCTTTTTGAGTTGAAGACTTATCAAACCTTTTAGGATCAGGCTTGGTGTTCCATTTGGAACCCCATTTGCTGTTGGAGTTTTGAGCAGCCCTGTTGCTCCCCCATCTATTTCGGCCTCTTTGTCTTTCCACCTTAATTGCAATGTTCACCAAGTCTTCCAAATCAACATATGGTTGCAAATCAACCACATCAGCAATCTCCTTGTTAAGACCACCAAAGAAACGAGCCATAGTCTGGTCTTCCTCCTCCACTATGTTTGCTTTGATCAGGAGCAACTCCATCTCCTTATGATACTCATCAACAGACTTTGATCCCTGAGTTAATCTTTGCAACTGATGATGGAGATCTCTATGGTAATAAGTAGACACATATTTCTTCCTCATGATTCGCTTCATCTCGTCCCAACTAGCAATGGGTAACTCTCCATTCCTTCTTCTAGATTTCACAAGCTCATCCCACCATATTAGTGCATAATCTGAAAACTCAAGGGCAGCAAGTTTTATCTTTTTATCGTCGGAATAGTTTTGACAGTTAAAAACCATCTCCACTTTACACTCCCACTCTAAATAGGCATCAACATCAGCCTTACTATTGAAGTTTGGAATCTTCATCTTTATGGAGTTCATACTGTTATCTACATATGGTACACGATCATTGAACCTTCTGGCTCGGACAGGGGCTGATTGTGCCTCATTTTCCTCTTCATAGGATGGATCGTGTGTATCATCATCCCTCTGAATGGACTTGCCCTTTGAAGATCTAAGGTTGTCCTCAAGGTTATCCATTCTCGAATTTAGCTTCTGAAAGCTATCCATGAAAGCTTTATATATATCTTTAAGAACAAATATAGGGTCAGAAGTATCACCAGTACTATGCCTAGACATTATAGAAAAAAATTCACAATTCTCTCAACTCACGTGTTTAATTTTCAAGCACTCACTTGGTATCTTAAAAGTGCACTTCAGAATAAAGACTCAATAAGCCAAACTTGTATGATTCAAATAATAATGAAAGCAAGGAAAGACCTAAGAAGAAAAGATAGGAAACAACACTAGATGCAAACTGACCAAAATGAACAAATAGATTGATTTAGCACACAAAAGTTAAATTTTGTGTACTAAGTGTAATTAGATGTTCAACAATGTGCAATTTGTCAAACTAAATGTAAGGAACCAACAGACAGAAAGACACCAAATTGACAAACTAAGAATCAAAAATTGACAAGACGGATATGCTTAACACAAAGTTTTCCCTAAGCATGCAATCCTAGGTTAACTGATATTAATATTGACTCAACAAAAACAATTCAAAGCAAGCAAACAAAATAGACACTTAAAACAGCAAGTATTAACTGTTTTGTGAAAATACTACCCAAATTTGCCCTAAACCTACCCCAAACATGTATTTCGAATTTCAAGCCCAGAAATATGTTCAAGGTATATGAAATATGATTTATATCAGTAGATATCAATCAAAATGAAGTTTGAACAAATGACCCAAAGTGGCAGAAATTCTTTTTTTTTCTTTTTTTTTTCTTCTTGTTTTGTTTTTTTTTTATATGGACAGAAGTAAAACACTGGAAATACTATTCTAAGAATATTAGAATAGCAGCATATGAATTAGGGCAGAAAGCATAAACCAAATCACTAAAGATAGTTATTCCGCCTAAACAAGAATTTAGGATAAAATTTGATTTGAACAGCAACCAAACAATGTATTTGACTCTAATAGGTATCCCAAACCAGATTTCCAAAGTGATATATTCAGCCAATAATGGACAAAATTGAATGCAAAGACGCAAAGGATAGTTAAGAAATTATTACTAAGCCTAGCTCTAATACCAATTGACGCGGAACCCCAGCCTATTAGAGACTGAAACGACACATACCCTAGTAAAAAGAACTTAGTTCAGAAAATAACTCCCCAATCTAAAGCACCCTTAATTAACATACAATTAAGAACACTTATAACTGATTGATTTTAAAAGCAGCAAGAATAAGAAACATACAAGTTAGTATCAAACCTTATTCGTGATGCAATGTCAAGAACCAAGATCTCTCTTAAGCTCTCAAAGAAGAATCGCATAAAGCAATTGTATTGAATAATTGATAATCTGTGTGTACAATATAGAAAAAGAGATGCTTTATATAGCCTAAATTAAGACCCATGATCTTTGCCACTTCCCACTACTATTGTAATACCCGGCTAGAGTCCGGCATTGGAATCCCTACCTTCCGGCGGAATCTCCGTTGGAATCGAGAATTCTGAAGATGCCAAAGGCTTCTAGAGGGGTAAGATGTGTTTTCAAAAAAAAAAAATGTTTTTACTGATTTCATGGTTTTAAATGGAAATGATTGAGTTTTGAAAAGAAAAGACCAAGGAGGCATTTGCCAGGTTCGGCCGCCAAAAGTAAAGTTCGGCCGCCGAACATGGGAAGGTTTCGGGAGCGCTTTTGGCCTCCGAAAGTTTGTTTTGAACGAGCCAAGGTTCGGCCGTCGAACCTCAAGTTCGGCCGCCGAACATGCATGAGTTTAGGGGGCACGTTAGGCTGCCGAAGGTTGTTGACCAGGCCACCTATAAAGAGCCCTCAGATCGAAAATAGGCGAGTTTTCTTCCCATTCTCGAGCTCAGGTGAGTTTATGCCCTCCCTTGGTCGTTTTCATGTTTTCTCTACCCATCCCTCAAGTTTTTCATAAATTCTACCCTTGTTTTGAAGTTTTGAAACCTAAATAGGAGTTTTGGGAGCTTGGAGGCTTTTGGAGCTTGGATCCTCCACACCTCCGAATTAGGGATTGTACCACCCCTCGATCTTCAAGAGGTAAGTGTAGATCCTTGCTTTCCTTGTGTTTTAATGAAGTTTTAAGTAAGTTTAAAGATGTTTTGATGGTTGAGTATGGGTAGATATGCATGTTAGGGTTTATGTGGGTTTTATGCCCAATGTGTGCTTATGTATGTTTAAATGATGTTATGTTGAAGGTTTAGACTAGGTTATGCATGTGGGAGAGTGTATGCATGATTGGGAGAGAGCAAGTGAGGTTTTGAGTAGGTTTGATGGTTTTGGCTTATGTGGGTCATAAGCTCTTTATGTATGCTTTATGATGTTCTTTGTTGGAGTTTAAGCTGTTTAAGCTCCTTTGTGCGTGGTTAAGGGTTTATGCATGTTTTGGTAAGGTTGGGTGCTTGTTTTGGGGTGTTTGGAAGGCTTGGGAGGCTTGTATGCATAAGAGGCTGAGTTCTGGATGAACTCAGGTTCGGCCATCGAAGGTAGTTTCGGCCGCCGAACCTGCCTGTGGATGCATGGTGTGGCCGCCTAACCTTGCCCCCGAAAGTTGAGTTTTGGCTTGAAAGCAGACTTTCGGCTGCCGAAGGAAGGTTCGGCTGCCGAAAGTGCCTGACTTTCATCTCTGGAGAGGGACTTTCAGCCGCCAAAGGTGCCGCCGAAAGTGCCCGAGTTTCGTCTCTGGAGAGAGGGTTCGGCCGCCGAAGGCGCCGCCGAAAGTGCCCTGTCCAGCCTTTTCATGGTTGTTTCCTATGCATGTTTTGGTGATATTTTAGGGGGTTTTTGGGTAGTTGTTTATGAGTTGTTTAGAGTGTGTTTGGCACCTCATTCGAGTCCACCTGTGTAGGATCGGACCCGAGGGACCGAGGAGGCCATCAGTGTTAGCAGTTGCAGAGTCAGTCCAGCGTCTGCCAGAGGTGAGTGGGACTAAACTTAATGTTTTAAATTGAGAAATTAAATTGTAATACCCGGCTAGACTCCGGTATCGGAATCCCTACCGTCCGGTGGGACCTCGGTTGTCGGAAACCTCTAGAAGGGTAAAACTATGATTTTATGAAATGTTTTCATGTATTTCATGTTTTTAAGTAAGAATTAAATGAGTTTTTGCATGAACAATCTTTGGAGGAAAACCCAGGTTCGGCCGCCGAACTTTGAGGTTCGGCCGCCGAACATGCATGCTTTCGGAGGGACTTTAGGCGCCCGAAAATTTTGAGTGAGGGAAATGCAGGTTCGGCCGCCGAACTCCAAGTTCGGCCGCCGAACCTTGCATGCATGCGGAGGCACTTTCGGCCCCCGAACGTGGCCTGGCCAGCCACCTATAAAAGGGGCACTTAGCCGAAATGGGAGAGTTTTCTCCCATTTTCAGCCGCAGCAAGCTTCCGACCTCCCTCTCCCAAATCTTGTGTTTTTCCTTCAATCCCCACCATTTTCTTTGAGTTTTAAGGTTCCACAAAAGTTTTTGAGTGTTTTTAAGCAAGTTTGGAGCTTGGAAGTCTTGGAGCTAAATCCCTCCATTTTCCGAGCTAGGGTCGTTCTTCCTCTCGATCTTCAAGAGGTAAGCTTCGATCTATGCTTCTTTTATGTTTTATGAAAGTTTTATGCAAGTTGATGGGGTAGAATGCATGTTTAGGCTTGTTGTTAGGTTTATGGGTTTATGTTGTGATTTGAACAATGTATGTTGGAAATGTGTTGTTTGAAGTGTTGTAGTTGGGGTGTATTATAGTTTGAGACCCCTAGGTGTGATGTATGATGTGTATGCATGTGTAGAGACAAGTTTATGCAGGTTTTGAGGCGTTTTGGAGGCTGTGGACACAAGGGAGCCAAGTTTCTGCCCTTCGGCAGAAACTCAGGTTCGGCCGCCGAAGTGACTTTCGGCCGCCGAACCCCCTTGTGGAGGCAGTTTCGGCTGCCGAAGCCTGCCCCCGAAACTCAAGTTTCGTCTCTGTCTGGGAGGTTCGGCCGCCGAAAGTGCCGCCGAACCTGCATGACTTTCGGCTGCAGAGGGACTTTCGGCCGCCGAAAGTGCCCTGTTCAGCCATTTCTTGCATGTTTTCATGTGATGTTTTCAGGATGTTTTAGGGGGTTTTTGGGGAGTATTTTTAGAGTCATATTCATGTATGTTTGGTCCCTCATTTGAGTCCACCTGTGTAGGTTCGGACCCGAGGAACCGAGACCCCCAGCAGTGAGCCAGCTGCTTCAGAGTCTCTTCAGAGCTAGCCAGAGGTGAGTGGAATAAACTTTAAGTTTTAAAGCAAATTAATGAAATGTTTTAGCATGATTCACGCATCATGAATGCCATGAGATGTATTAGGTTGTTTGCATTAGAATTCACGAATATGTTGCATTGCATACTTTGTTGTTGATGTGGATGAATGTTGAATGATCCATTAGCCCTTGTATGTCATGATAGCCTATGTGAATCCAGGTGTGCCTGCTACGGCTCTACGCCCCTGGCACTATGACAGATTATGGAAGTCCGGGTGTGCCTGCTACGGCTCTACGCCCCCGGCATGTATAAGTAAGAAAGATAGGGGCTAAATGGTGACAAGTTCATCCTTGTTGTGAAATGTTTGTGTTATGGCGCATACATGAAAGCATGATTTAAATTGATGTTTTATTATTCTGCTCACTGGGCTCTAGTAGCTCACCCCACTCCCTTTATCCCCAGAGTTGCAGGTACAGGATAGATCGGGAAGTCGGCTAGAGTGAAGTTAAGTCATGTATGTTGTAATAGATAGTAGTGGACATGAACATGATGTAATGAGTATTTATGACTATGTAATGTAATGAATGATCTGATGATGTATTGAGGATTATAGTAGTGCTTGACCTAGAGGTGTGTGAATCCCCATTATGTACAGAGTGTTTAATGAGTAATGATGTTAATGACCATGATTATCCAAGCTGATATGTATGATGATGATACCCCATTGGAGTATTTGATGAGGACTCCAGTGTGGGGTTTATGTATGATTTTGTGCATGCACAGGTTTTGCTTGGATAAGAGAAAAGAAAAATTTTTACAGATCATGTATATGTTGTTTTGTATGGGATTCCACAGGTTTACAGGAGGTATGTAGGCTTGCTACGGGTCCCGGCGGCCTTAAGCCGATCTGGATCCTAGCGCCGGTAACGGGTCGGATTTCCGGGTCGTTACAGAGTGGTATCAGAGCCCTAGGTTCATATGGTCGAACCTAGAGTGTCGGGCTCATAGATGTTCTAGAAGGTCAAGCACACTAGGAAAATCATGTCCACTAGGATAGGATGTAGAGTCCTGTCTATATGATGATATGATATGCCATGATGATATGCATGTGCATAAATGCTATGATGTGATGCTATGTATGTGATGAGGGTTCATGTGTTTCCACATGAACCATATGATGCTAATGATTGCTTGTGCTATGTGCTGTTTTTCAGAAGATAGAATGAGAGGAACTCGTCGATCTGCACGATTGACTGGAGTGCCACCTCAGGACGAGGGCGCTGATGCCCGTCCTTCAGCATTGCCTAGGGCAATGTCCAGTAGGTCCAACAGAGACAGAGTAGCTAGAGACCCTAGAAGGTCTTTGGATCTGGGTAGAAGCAGATCAGTAAGGGGAACAGTGCAGGGAGGAATGTCTGAGGATATGGAAGTAGACCAGAGGAGGGATGGCAGTCTCGGTGTGGGCATGCCGGAAGAGGGCATGGGAGAATCAGAAGGAGGCACTCAGGCCTCGAGTTATGTCCAGCCACATCACTACCCACCCTATTCACACCATCCAGGGTATTCGATGGGAGGTACATCGGATAACCCCAGTTTTAGCCCTTATCCTCCACATATGCCATACCCACCTTACTACCCACCATACTCTCAGTACCCCATGTACCCACCTCCACCTCCCTATACCAGTACAGCAAACCCTACCCCAGGGGATGTTGCACCTCCACCACCACCAGTACCTACTGTCCCGGAAACACAAGTACCCAAACCTACCTCATCTGGAGGGAGCAAGGTCAAGATGACCGATTACATGAAGTTGGGTGCTCCTCAGTACAGAGCAGGCGATGACCCATTTGAGTATCTGAACAGGGTCAAGACTATTACAGATGAGATAGGGGCTGATGACAGTAGAGCCATTCAGATGGCTGGGTTCACACTGGAGTGCAAGAAGGCACGTGGTTGGTTTAAGAACTATGTGAACCCGAGAGCGGACAGTATGTCCTGGGAGGAGTTCGCAAATGAGTTTGCAGGATGGGCTTTCCCTGAGAGCTCTAGAGAGCAGAAGATGATAGAATTCGAACAGTTGAGGCAGACTGAACAGATGAGTGTGGAGGAGTACACAGACAGGTTCCTGGAGTTGTTGCCATATGCTGGGCAGAATTTGGACACAGATCAAAAGAAGTCAAGTAGATATATTATGAGGCTACACTCCAGGTATTCCTCTTTGATACAGTCAGCAGAGAGGGAGAGTTTCCATGCCATAGTAGATATGGCTAGGAGAATGGAGGCTAGTGCTATCGTTGAGGGGAAGGTAAAACAGTCAGTGGCACAGTCTTCTGGTTCCAAGACCCCAGGTGGGGAAAGGTTAGACTCTTCTTCTCTGAGTGCAGCAGTTGCAGGCAGTAAGAAGTGGGACAGAGGCCACAGAAAATCTAAGAAGAATAAGTTCTGGAACAAGATCAAGTCAGGTCTGGGTTTAGGCAGTGGCTCAAGCTCTGGCGCAGAGGTTACAGCATGTATGAGATGTGGGAGACCACACAAGGGAGTATGTCTGGCAGGGACAAACACTTGTTTCAGGTGCGGGCAGGCGGGTCATTTGGCTCGAGATTGTCCTAGAGCAGCCTTTGCAGCACCGTCTCAGCAGACAGCCTCCGGCAGTGTGGTGCAGCCAGTAGCTCCAGCCGCAACACAGGCCAGTGGCAGAGGCAGAGGGAGAGGGTCAGCCTCTTCATCAGCAGGATACAGAGGTGAAGGTCCATCAGCTCCGGCACGGATCTTCACTATGACTCAGCAGGAGGCCAACACATCCAACACCGTGGTGGCAGGTAATCTCATCATTGGTTGTTCTGATGTGTATGCCTTAATGGACCCGGGTGCATCTCATTCTTTTATTGCTCCGAGAGTCGTGGAGAGGGTAGGATTGATGGTCTCTGGGTTAGAGTGTCCCCTATGGGTCAGTGGACCCAAGTGTGACCCGTCAGTGGCAGAGGCAGTCTGCCAATGTAGTCCAGTTTTCATAGAGGGAAGATGCCTTTCCGCCGACCTTGTGGTTCTAGATTTGACAGATTTTGACGTCATTCTAGGGATGGATTGGTTATCGACCCATGGTGCTACCTTGGACTGTAGAGACAAGGTAGTCAAATTCAGAGATCAGGATGGGTCAGAGGTCGTCTTCAGAGGAGACAAGAGGGGTACACCTAGAGGTCTGATCTCAGCTCTTCAGGCTCGTAGGTTGCTTAGGAGGGGATGTCAGGGGTTTCTAGCTCATGTGAGGGAGTTAGATAGTCATGTCAGAGAGCCCGCCTCAGTGCCTGTGGTGAGTGAGTTCTTAGATGTTTTCCCAGACGAGCTGCCAGGGTACCAGACGAGCTGCCAGGGAGATAGAGTTCGAGATTGAGTTAATGCCTGGTACCAGACCGATCCCTATCCCTCCCTACAGGATGGCACCAGCTGAATTGAAAGAACTGAAGGAACAGTTGCAAGAGCTGGTAGATAAGGGTTTCATCCGACCGAGTACTTCACCTTGGGGTGCTCCGGTTTTGTTTGTGAGGAAGAAGGATGGATCCCTCAGACTTTGTATCGACTACAGACAGTTGAACAAGGTCACTACCAAGAACAAGTACCCTTTGCCGAGGATCGACGATCTATTCGACCAGCTAGCAGGAGCAGGTTGTTTCTCCAAAATAGATCTGAGATCAGGGTACCATCAGTTGAGGATAAGGAATGAAGATGTACCGAAGACAGCTTTCAGGACCAGGTATGGGCACTATGAGTTCCTTGTGATGCCGTTTGGGTTGACCAACGCCTCTGCAGCATTCATGGACCTCATGAACAGAGTATTAAGTCAGTATCTGGATCACTTCGTTATTGTCTTCATAGATGATATCTTAGTGTACTCCAGAAATGCAGAGGAGCATGCCCATCACCTGAGGACAGTTTTGCAGACCTTGAGAGAGCATGGCTTGTATGCCAAGTTCTCCAAGTGTGAGTTTTGGCTTAGGAGCATTTCATTCTTGGGGCACATTGTGTCAGAACAGGGTATTGAAGTAGACCCCAAGAAGGTAGAGGCTGTAGCTAACTGGCCTAGACCCACCACAGTGACCGAGATCAAGAGTTTTCTGGGTTTAGCAGGTTACTACAGGAGGTTCGTTCAGGACTTCTCAAAGATTGCTGCTCCTATGACCAAATTGACAAAGAAGAATCAGAAGTTCATATGGACCGATCAGTGTGAGGAAAGCTTTGAGGAGCTTAAGAGGAGGTTGACTTCAGCACCGGTGTTAGCTCTGCCAAAAGGTGATGATGACTTCTCAGTATATTGTGATGCGTCCCGTGTGGGACTGGGTTGTGTGCTAATGCAAAATGAGAGGGTGATCGCTTATGCTTCTAGGCAGCTGAAGAAGCATGAGCTGAATTACCCCACACATGACCTAGAGATGGCAGCAGTGATCTTTGCACTCAAGATGTGGAGGCATTACCTTTATGGGGTAAAGTGTGAGATCTTCACAGATCATAAGAGCCTGCAATACATCCTGAGTCAGAGAGAACTGAACATGAGGCAGAGGAGATGGGTAGAGCTGTTGAGTGACTATGATTGCAAGATTCAGTACCATCCGGGTAAGGCGAATGTTGTGGCAGACGCCCTAAGCCGGAAATCACTCGGCAGTCTATCCCACATTTCAGCAGAGAGGAGGCCGGTGGTGAAGGAGTTCCACAGACTTATGAGTGAGGGATTACAGTTGGAGTTGTCTGGCACAGGTGCCCTAGTGGCTCAGATGAGAGTGACACCCGTGTTTCTGGAGCAGGTAGCTCAGAAACAGCATGAGGACCCAGAGTTGGTCAGGATAGCCAGAACGGTTCAGTCAGGCCAGAGTAATGAGTTCAAGTTTGATGATAAGGGGATCCTCCGCTACGGGAACAGATTATGTGTGCCAGATGACATTGGTCTGAAGGGAGATATTATGGGGGAAGCCCATAATACCAGGTATAGTGTTCACCCTGGAGCCACCAAGATGTATCAGGATCTGAAGAGAGTGTATTGGTGGCCAGCTATGAAGAAGGACGTGGCACTGTTCGTGTCAGCCTGCGATGTGTGTCAGAGGGTGAAACTAGAGCATCAGAAGCCGGCTGGAATGTTGAATCCACTACCTATTCCAGAGTGGAAATGGGAGAATATAGCTATGGACTTCGTAGTGGGGTTACCGGCGACATCCAACAGATTGGACTCCATATGGGTGATTGTGGACAGACTCACCAAATCTGCTCACTTCATCCCCGTCAGGAGTGGTTACTCTGTGGACAAGTTGGCGCAGGTGTACGTAGATGAGATTGTCAGACTGCATGGGGTCTCGGTATCTATAGTGTCAGATAAAGGGCCCCAGTTCACCTCCAGGTTTTGGCAGAGCCTGCAGAACGCTATGGGTACCAGATTAGACTTCAGTACTGCCTTCCACCCACAGACAGACGGACAGTCAGAGAGGACCATCCAGACAATAGAGGATATGCTCAGAATGTGTGTGCTAGATTTTGGCGGTTCTTGGAGGCAGCATCTACCTTTGGTGGAGTTTGCCTACAATAACAGCTATCATGCTAGCATAGGGATGGCTCCATATGAAGCTTTGTATGGGAGGAAGTGCAGATCACCTATCTGCTGGGAGGAAGTAGGAGAGAGGACTCTTGCGGGTCCGGAGTTAGTAGAGCTTACCAGTAGGGTGGTACCCATAATCAGAGAGAGGATCAAGACTGCTGCTAGTCGGCAAAAGAGTTATGCAGATATCCGCAGAAGACAGCTAGAGTTTCAGGAGGGGGATTTGGTTTTGCTCAAGGTGTCTCCTATGAAAGGAGTGGTTCGGTTCGGGAAGAAGGGTAAGTTAGCTCCACGGTACATCGGTCCTTTCGAGGTGCTTCAGAGGGTCGGTAATGTGTCGTACAAGCTAGACTTGCCTGCTTCGATGGAGAGAATCCATCCGGTTTTTCATGTTTCTCTGTTACGGAAGTACGTGTCGGATCCTGGAAAGGTTCTTAGTGAGCCTGATATGGAGATCCATGAGGATCTCACCTATGTAGAACAGCCAGTGCGGATCCTAGACACTCAGATCAGAAAGCTGAGGAACAAGGAAATCCCGATGGTGAAGGTCCTTTGGAACCACCACAACTTAGAGGAATGCACCTGGGAGACCCGGGAGTCTATGCTCCAGCAATACCCCCATCTGTTTTGAGGTGAGTGTTAGTTGTTCTATGTGTTGCATGTATGATATATTGTATGCTATGCGGTATGTTATGTTGATGCCATGTTTCATGTGTTAGTTGAGGAACATTCGGGGACGAATGTTCTTAAGGGGGGGAGAATGTAATACCCGGCTAGACTCCGGTATCGGAATCCCTACCGTCCGGTGGGACCTCGGTTGTCGGAAACCTCTAGAAGGGTAAAACTATGATTTTATGAAATGTTTTCATGTATTTCATGTTTTTAAGTAAGAATTAAATGAGTTTTTGCATGAACAATCTTTGGAGGAAAACCCAGGTTCGGCCGCCGAACTTTGAGGTTCGGCCGCCGAACATGCATGCTTTCGGAGGGACTTTAGGCGCCCGAAAATTTTGAGTGAGGGAAATGCAGGTTCGGCCGCCGAACTCCAAGTTCGGCCGCCGAACCTTGCATGCATGCGGAGGCACTTTCGGCCCCCGAACGTGGCCTGGCCAGCCACCTATAAAAGGGGCACTTAGCCGAAATGGGAGAGTTTTCTCCCATTTTCAGCCGCAGCAAGCTTCCGACCTCCCTCTCCCAAATCTTGTGTTTTTCCTTCAATCCCCACCATTTTCTTTGAGTTTTAAGGTTCCACAAAAGTTTTTGAGTGTTTTTAAGCAAGTTTGGAGCTTGGAAGTCTTGGAGCTAAATCCCTCCATTTTCCGAGCTAGGGTCGTTCTTCCTCTCGATCTTCAAGAGGTAAGCTTCGATCTATGCTTCTTTTATGTTTTATGAAAGTTTTATGCAAGTTGATGGGGTAGAATGCATGTTTAGGCTTGTTGTTAGGTTTATGGGTTTATGTTGTGATTTGAACAATGTATGTTGGAAATGTGTTGTTTGAAGTGTTGTAGTTGGGGTGTATTATAGTTTGAGACCCCTAGGTGTGATGTATGATGTGTATGCATGTGTAGAGACAAGTTTATGCAGGTTTTGAGGCGTTTTGGAGGCTGTGGACACAAGGGAGCCAAGTTTCTGCCCTTCGGCAGAAACTCAGGTTCGGCCGCCGAAGTGACTTTCGGCCGCCGAACCCCCTTGTGGAGGCAGTTTCGGCTGCCGAAGCCTGCCCCCGAAACTCAAGTTTTGTCTCTGTCTGGGAGGTTCGGCCGCCGAAAGTGCCGCCGAACCTGCATGACTTTCGGCTGCAGAGGGACTTTCGGCCGCCGAAAGTGCCCTGTTCAGCCATTTCTTGCATGTTTTCATGTGATGTTTTCAGGATGTTTTAGGGGGTTTTTGGGGAGTATTTTTAGAGTCATATTCATGTATGTTTGGTCCCTCATTTGAGTCCACCTGTGTAGGTTCGGACCCGAGGAACCGAGACCCCCAGCAGTGAGCCAGCTGCTTCAGAGTCTCTTCAGAGCTAGCCAGAGGTGAGTGGAATAAACTTTAAGTTTTAAAGCAAATTAATGAAATGTTTTAGCATGATTCACGCATCATGAATGCCATGAGATGTATTAGGTTGTTTGCATTAGAATTCACGAATATGTTGCATTGCATACTTTGTTGTTGATGTGGATGAATGTTGAATGATCCATTAGCCCTTGTATGTCATGATAGCCTATGTGAATCCAGGTGTGCCTGCTACGGCTCTACGCCCCTGGCACTATGACAGATTATGGAAGTCCGGGTGTGCCTGCTACGGCTCTACGCCCCCGGCATGTATAAGTAAGAAAGATAGGGGCTAAATGGTGACAAGTTCATCCTTGTTGTGAAATGTTTGTGTTATGGCGCATACATGAAAGCATGATTTAAATTGATGTTTTATTATTCTGCTCACTGGGCTCTAGTAGCTCACCCCACTCCCTTTATCCCCAGAGTTGCAGGTACAGGATAGATCGGGAAGTCGGCTAGAGTGAAGTTAAGTCATGTATGTTGTAATAGATAGTAGTGGACATGAACATGATGTAATGAGTATTTATGACTATGTAATGTAATGAATGATTTGATGATGTATTGAGGATTATAGTAGTGCTTGACCTAGAGGTGTGTGAATCCCCATTATGTACAGAGTGTTTAATGAGTAATGATGTTAATGACCATGATTATCCAAGCTGATATGCATGATGATGATACCCCATTGGAGTATTTGATGAGGACTCCAGTGTGGGGTTTATGTATGATTTTGTGCATGCACAGGTTTTGCTTGGATAAGAGAAAAGAAAAATTTTTACAGATCATGTATATGTTGTTTTGTATGGGATTCCACAGGTTTACAGGAGGTATGTAGGCTTGCTACGGGTCCCGGCGGCCTTAAGCCGATCTGGATCCTAGCGCCGGTAACGGGTCGGATTTCCGGGTCGTTACATAAATATTTTTGGAGCATGATCCATGCATCATAAAATGCCATGATATGTATTAGGTTGCCTTGCATTAGAATTCACGAATATGATGCATTGCATAATATGTTGTTGATGTGGATGGATATTGGATGATCCTTAGCCCTCAATATGAGATGAGATAACATGATATGAGATGATATGGCATGAGATGGAAAGACCAGGTGTGGCCTAGTCGCCCCTGGCATTATGTATATGTAAGGAAAGACCAGGTGTGGCCTAATCGCCCCTGGCGTAGTTGGACATGTTATGATATGAGCTAGTTAAGGGAAGCCCAGGTGAGGCCTAACCGCCCCTGGCGTAGTTGGATATATTACGATATGTAGAAGGCTATTGGTGACAAGTTCATCCTTGATGTGATATGTTTGTAATGTGTTGCATTTTATGAAAGCATATGTTTAAAAGATTCTTATTATTATTCTGCTCACTGGGCTTTATAGCTCACCCCTCTCCCCTAAACCCAGGTTTGCAGGGTCAGAGGTAGTTCAGGAAGTCATCAGGATATGGCTATGGTTATGATATGTAATAGAATAGTTGTGGACATGATGTAATGTAAGATTATGTAATGATGTAAAAGAGTTGTATTGAGTATAATGATATTATATAATGTGTTCAGAGTTATAGTATTGTGCTTGACCCGAGTTGGATAATCCCTCTGTACATGAGTTTTATATTATGTTGATATATATGTTGGACCTTGTTTGACTTAGGGTATACTGACCCTAGGGATTCTATGAGTTCAGTCATAGTGCATACGCAGGTCAAGCTTGATAAATGTAAAGTTTTAAATGTTTTATGGAAATATTTGATCATGTTTGGGATTATACCAATTGTACAGGATGTATGTTTGGCTTGCTACGGGTCCCGGCGGCCTTATGCCGATCTGGATCCTAGCGCCGGTAGCGGTCCGATTTTCAGGTCGTTACAACTATACATGGACCTATGATCTTTGCCACTTCCCACAACTATGCATGGACCCATGATCTATGCCACTATCCACTACTAGATAACTACCCACTACTAGATAACTACCCACTACTGTTTAACTATCCACTACTGGTTAACTACCAACTACTAAATATCTTCCCACTATAAATACAAAATTTGAATTGTCAATAAGGACACATTTGGCCTAATTAACTTGGAATGGCCAGATTATTCTTCAACTTCAAAATGAACTTGCAAAGCTTCAACATATTCCTTCATGAATCCTTGAAGTGCTTCCTTCAACCTCTTGGATTTCAACCTTGTAATTGGTCCTTGAGACAATGCTAGTTCATCATTTTTGGTGTTGTTGGTCGTGCTTACATCACTACATTTGTCGAATCCTCTCAAATAAATAACTAAAATCGACCATTCTTTCCAACACTTTAACGATCAATGTATGCTGTCGTGGTTCCTAAAGCTTCTTCTTCTCTTCTAAAGGCACCTTAATAGTGGGACAATCCAAATCATTCTCTTAACCTCACTTTGATACATCCTCAGAGACCTCATCGTCCTCCATAACACCCACACCCACCTCACCCAATTTATCACCCAGAAAACTTCCTTAAAAGAAATCTTCCTTCTCGCATAACCCCAAACACCATCACACATCTCCCTCCATATTCACCACCTCATTCATCGATCCATCATCCAACTTCACCTTCTTACTACTGAAAATCAATAAATCTTGCTCCTCTTGAGAAATAGAGAGAGTAGAAGCTAGACAGCCAACATCCTCCATTGCAAAAATTTTCCACAACAGAATTTGTAAAGGTTCTAATAAATGCATTTTTATTTTAATATCTACTTCACTAAATTTTACTAAGATCAATTCTACTATGAAATTAAAAAAATAATAATAAAATATAGACTTTGTGAGTCTTAGCTTACAAAAGAAGCTTTATAAATAAAGCCACCCATAAAAACACTATTGGATCCTTATTACAGACTTAGTTTGGTTTAAATTGTAAAACATGCTAAAATAGAATAAATCAAATTTGACTTCTAAATTTTACTATATGTTTAGTCATAGGACTTGTTACATACCATTCCTTTTTAAACCAGGACCAAAACTAGTTGGTTCTACAATGGAACTAACTCAATTTTAAATATTTTTTTTAAATAAATTTATATTGAATGATTTTTTAGTATTCTTATTATATAAACTAAATGAAGGATGTCTTACAAATATAAATCTTATAAATTTATTTATTCTAATAGTACAATATTAACGCTATTATAGTCATTAAAAATTTTGAACCAGCGGCAATCTAAATTGAAACTAAATTCGAGCTATTTTCAATTATAATGTTTTAAATTCTAACTCTTTTTTAACAAAATTCATTTTGAAACAGAACTATTGCAAATAAAAAACTAATGCAACACATGAAATTTGATAAAACGAGGAGTTCGGCCCAAAACAACTAGCTAGGGCTACCCTGTCAAATGCAACATCAAGTGTGGATAATATGAAGGCTTATTGGATAAAAAAACCAATTCTTTGTACTTTTTACTATTATTGCATGATCTTTTAATTTTGGACAACAAAGCCCATGTTTTCAATTTTGTCACAATTAGAGCCAATATCTAAAATTAATTTTGATTATAGTCACTTATCATATCTATGTGGAATTTTATAATTTTTAATTTCATATCATCAAGGCTTATTGAATAAAAAAATCAAATCTTTGTATTTTTGTATTACTATAATCTAACCTTCTAATTTTGGATGAAAAAAGTAATTTCTAAAATTAATTTCAATCAAAATTATGTGTCTTGTCCACAGGGACTCCTCAAAAATATACAACCTCTCTAGAAATTCTCAAATTTATAAATTGAAAAAATTATTTTTTAATCCCTAAAATATAACATAATTAACGGATTTATCCTTCTATTTTTAAAACCCACGCTTTCATCCTTGAGGTTTAATTCCATCAAAATCCAAAGTTTCTCCGTTAAAAATTTATGTTAAGTCAATGATTTACATTTGGTAAAAAAAAAATAAATATAATTCTAAAAATATCATTATCAATAAAAAAATTAAAAAAAAATTACTATTTAGTTCTTATAATATAAAAAAACTTGCTACTTAGTCCCTCAATTTTGAAAAATATATTAAAATATCATTGACATTTTAAAAAGTCTACTAGTTAATTCTTCTGTTAATTTTATCACTAAATATTTTACTATTTAGTTTCTATAGTTCAAAAAACAATTTTAGTTGGTCCCTCAAATTATTAA
The DNA here is from genome assembly GCF_001659605.2 of Manihot esculenta. NCBI lineage: Eukaryota > Viridiplantae > Streptophyta > Magnoliopsida > Malpighiales > Euphorbiaceae > Manihot > Manihot esculenta. The sequence goes on from NC_035167.2 coordinate 15,051,770, forward strand.
AAAGTTTACTAATTAGTCCCTACATATCAGAGGTATTTTAGATTTTTTTTTATAATACTTAATGACTAAAATTAAAAGACTAACTAATAGACTTTTTAAATGTCAGAGACGTTTTAATGAATTTTTCAAATGGCGAACAGTGATCGACAACGCAGCATTACAAAAGTAATTTTTATTAAATTTTAACTTTTTATTTTTAATTATTTAAATTTTATATATTTTGATTTTTATTATCTTTGCAGAATCTGAATCTTAAATTTATTGAACTTTTTATTTATTTATAGAGATTGAGTTTGAAATTTTCTTCTTTAAATTTTAAGAAATTTTAAGGAAATTAAATTTTAGGAACTAAAGTGTTGAATTCAAAAAATAGAGCAACAAATCTGTTAATTATGTAATATCTTAGAGACGAAAATATATTTTTCCGTCAATTCTTTGAGAAATGGATCTATAAATTTGTATGAATTAAATTTTAGGGACTAAAATATTGAATTCTAAAAATGATAGTTCGATCATTTTTTCTATCACTAACGGTTTGTTTTATGGAGAAATCTCTAATTTTAACAAATTTAAATTCTAAGGATGAAAGTGTTGGGTCTAAAAATAAAGAAACGAATTTATTAATTACATGAGTATCTCTCAACTACTAAAAAATAATTTTTCCTTATAAATTTAATTCCTAAACCTGATAGTCATCCCAGAAATACGATTTAGCTCTACTAGATACAAGGCTATAAGTCCCACAAAGTCTTATCAGACATAATCGAGGACGAGCCATTATCCAGTGTACACATTATGCTACAGCCAACTACAGGATGACGTATGACCCATAATCTATCCAATCGATTTTCCTATTGAATAAAGGTCACAATGTAGCTGAAAAATGATATGGGTTTAAAAATGTACTAAAAGAATAAAAAGTTCTTATAAACATGACATGTGATTTTAGTCAAAATTAATTTTAAAGATTGGCTAATCGTGAAAAAATAAAAATATTAATTTTTTTTCAAAATTAAAAAGTGAGACTATAATTATAAAAAAATATAAAAAATTATTTTTGTTCAATATATTTAATAATATAGAATTGAAAATTATTAAAAATGGGCATAAATATAATATGTGATTTTGATCAAAATTAATTTTAAATTCATTGTAATTATGATAAAATTAAAAATAAATTTTATTGTTTAAAATTGAAAATCGAGCTATAATCGAGAAAAAAGTGTAAAAAATTGACTTTTTATTCAATAAGCCTAATATGAACCACGGCGTTGGATATGTAAAAAAGGATTGCAAGCAACACGAAGAGTCTTCTTGCAACCATTTTTAATATTTTGTTCCACTCGTCTTCTTTACCAAAAGTAAACTCACAATTTCAATTCTTTTATACTCTCTTGTACCATTTTTTTTTATTAATTATTGGACAAAAAAATTTAAATATTTATGCTTTTTCATATTTATATCCTAATTTTAAAATCTTGCATAATAAGACCAATCCTTTCATATTTATCTCAATTTTAGTCATTTATTTTAATTATTTTTAATTAAAAAATTTATAATTCACGTGCCTAAGATTATTATTCAAAAAACCTATTAGATAAAAAATTTAAATATTTCCGTTAATTTATATTTATATCTAAAATTTTAAATTTTAGATAATGAAATTAAATCTTATAATTTGTCACAATTATAATTAAGAGCACTAAATTGAATTTGAAAAAGTTAATAGCAATTTATAGTATAGTCCATAAATTTTTATATTAATAAATATAGAATTTTTTAATTTAAATTTTATATTGAAAGTATATTTATTTTATATTTATCGTACATGATATTAAATGAATATTTATTACAAATAAAATTTTCATTTCATAAAATATCATATATAAATATTATATATTAAAATAATTCATTAAAAGTTTATATTTATCATTATTATGTACATATTTTAACATATGAAAAATTATATTTTATATTAATAATATTAAATAAAATAAAATATTATATATTATATATTTTAAATTTTTATTAAACTGTATTTCATATTAATAATATTAAATAAAATAAAATATTATATATTTTATACTATAATTTTTTATATTTTAAACTTTTATTAAACTACAATATATGTATAAAAATGAAAAGGAGAGATAAATAATGGAATTAATAAAAAGAGGTTGTTGAAATAAAAATATATATTTTAAGAACTATCTTATTAGTTAAATAAAACTTTAGGAATTATATTATAATTTTTTAATAACTTTTCAAATTCAGTCTAGTACTCTTAGTTATAAATTGTAACAAATTGAAAAATATTTAGTTTTATTATTTAAAATTTAAAATTTTGAATATAAATATAAATTAAAATAAATGTTTAGATTTTTTTTATTTAATAGATTTTTTAAAGAAATAATTCTACTAACACATAAATTATAACTTTTTAGTTAAACTCAAATGTCTAAAATTGAGATGATTATGAAATAATAGATTTTATTATTTAATATTTTAATGTTAATATAAATATGAAAAGTAGTAATTATTAAATTTTTTTTTCAATAAAAAAAATAAAATGATTAACTTCATGATCATTGTGCTTTTTTTTTTTTTTTTTTTTTTTTTTCCCAGAACACCATAGAAACCATGATTCTCACAAGAACAAAACCAGGCTAATGCAGAGAGATGTGCACATCGTTCGCTATAGAAACTTATCTCTGGAAACATCCTAAGGAGACTTGAAAAGGAGTTACTTAAACCCTTTACTTTTGCCGGTGCAGAACTAATCTCCACTAGCAAGGGCTTTAGCTATAACTGTTAATTATTAAATATTTAACTTTTATAATATAAAAAACTCATTATTAATTATTCTCTTAATTTTTAAAAATAAATTAAAATATTTTTAAAAATTTTTAAAAAATTCGCTAATTAATTTTTTCATATTAGAGCATTTAAACTTTTCTCTAATTGTTAAAATTATAAAAACTAATTAGTAAATTTTTAAAATTTATTGAATATTTTAATTTATTTTTAAAAGTCAGAAACTACTTAATTAATTTTCCCATAACTACATAAACTAAATAATCATTTTTCCTAAAACGTAATTAATATCAACGTGAGCTTGTCCTCCCATTATGCTGTGGTTATATACGTTTGGGCTATGTTGGAGTGTAAACTGTATTTCTAATATCAAAAAGAGAAGAACAATCACTTGAGAAAGTGATGTGAACACTCTTCACCATATTGGTACTCTATCAAAGATAGGAGGGAGGAGTCCGAAGAGATTTCGAGAAGAAATTATTAATGATAATTAATGTCACATCACTAATTATTAACATTGTTAAGATGAGAAAATCTTCCTCTGCTAATGGTGCATAAATTTTGACACAAGTTAAATCTCAAAACCTAATTTAAGAAAAGGCACAAGCACAAAAGTCTCTTTTGTAAATTCTCTGCAATTTTTCATTATTATTTAAAAAAAAATTACTTCCTAAGAAAAAACTCACTAGTTAATCATTCGAATCATTCAGTTTCGGTTTGAATATGTATTAAAAAAATTTCTATCTCTTTAAAAAGTCTATTAATTAATTCCTCAGTTAGTTTTATCCATTAAATATTTCAAAAAAATCTAAAATACCCCTAATATGGAATGACTAACTAATAAATTTTTTAAAAATCTAAAAAATCAACTAATAAATATTTTAAAACCATAAGAATTAAATAGTAAAATACTTAATGAAAAAATTAACGGAGAAACCAACTAGTAAACTTTTTAAAATACCAGTAACTTTTCAATATATTTTTCAAAATTGAGAGACTAAACAGTGAGTTTCTCCATACCTTAGATTAATTAGTAATTTTCCCTTATTTCAAACTAAAACTTACAATTTTAGTCACTAGTTAAATGAAGGGTGGTAAGAGTATGCATGGCTTAGAATAAAATAGAAAGGGGAAAAATGCCATAGAGGTAACAGACTGATTTCAACCAAATGATACAAGTGTAGTGTTGGGCATATTTCATGTTTGTAAAAATAAAGCATTCACTTGCAACACTTTCCTTGGTAGAAATAAAAGGGCAACAAAGCATGAAGAATCAATCAGTGACAATCTTTTGCTAGTAAATAGCATGAAGACTCTCTAAACAATTCTAGTCCTACACATTGATTATGCAAGATTCACACTTCACACAATCAAACTAAGTTAGAACCAACAGCACGGATAATGGGAACACAGCCTCTTCTGATACACAGGTCCAAGATAACTATAATCTAATTTCATTGCAGCTACTGAACATTTACATCAAGATACTTATTATTCTTTCAGGGTAACTTGCCCTGTATTTGACTTGATTATCCCACGTTTAGCAGAAATATAAATTCAGCTATGCCCTTCAATGCCATTCTACCCTTCACTAATATAATTCTATGAGGTTACATTGGCAGCCAAACCATAATAAGATGGCTATCTGCAGGCAGAGAAAGGGGGAGGTGGAGGGGAGCATAATTGCCTTCACATATATAATTACTACATCTAGCACTCCGAATAACTGTAGGATTTGCTTTTGCAACTCCAAGGGGAAAAAAAGAAAGAAAAAGAAAGATTTCGCGAACAACCAAAAGCAGGATAAAAGAATATATTTTGAAGTTGATCACATTTGTTTTAGCATATATGCCTTGGAGATGCTAGAATATGCTCGCGTATGGAGACATAAAATGAAGCAGGCCATAGGCAAGCACAAGGCACAGTATGCATGCCATGCTGGATAATTAAGGGTGTGTTAGTTACTAGAAAGAAGCCCAACTGAAACACACAACCGTTTTGGGGAAAGATCTCCAAGTGATAGATAGTTATCAGTAAACCATGTAGAACACTTCATGAAACTCACATATGACAAAACAATGACAATAAAAAAGTTTATTTCCCTATGATATGGAAGCAAAACCAAATTCTATCTATAAAGATCATCATTTATCTGAGCTTTCCCAGTACCTTTGGAAGAAATCGAGAGTCAAAATATATGACAAACTCATATGATTTCAATGTAGTAGCTGCCATTGATCACAATGGCAGTCCAAAGGAAACTCAACTTTTCAGCATGAGGAGTCAGAGTAAAGAAAATTAAATTTCAGTAGTAATAGTTTCATTAGCTCTATTTTCTGTGAGTTCAATAGCTGATGGCTTGGATCAAAGAGAGTTTAAAGGAGTTGCCATGTAGGAGGCCTTGCATGGTATTTTCCTTTTCCAACTTGGACCAATTAGGAGCTATTTTATTTTTAATTGTTTCCTATAAATCTATAAACACTCTATTTCAATGGGAAAATATGATTAACATCTATGATTTTTACTGTTTCTAGCCTTCTAAAATATTATATGTATGCTTGTGTTGGGGAAAAAGAGACACTTATGCTTCAATTAAATATTAGATTATTAAACAAAAAAAAAACTATAATTTATACAAGTTAGATTGAAATAAACTGTTAGCAGATTCTGTATTTTTATTTAATAAATCTAATTTAATAAGATAACTACTTCATGAAAAGCAATGCAATAAAACAGATAGTTAAGTACATGAAAAATAGGGGTAACTATGAAGTCTCATGGGTAGGGTAGAGTAAAACATTGAATCCGTGTTACCTCTAACATGATCCTGCAATTGTTTAAGCAGCTGAACATTCCACATACAAGTTTGCTGATGCAAGAACAGAATTGTGTACCTTACAAAAATCCAATATCCATCAACATGATTCCCTTTTTTTGTTGGAAGGTTAGGTGCTCTCAGTGATTGATATAATATATGCAATTATCAGTAACCAAAATTTTCAAACCAGTAAACATGACAGAATGAACTAGTAATAGACCCAGTAAGGAAACTCCACTTCGAGACAATAATACATCTCCTGACTACAAAAACAGCTTTGATCTCATATATTAGGAGCCAAACACCAAGAGAGCATAAAAACTCGGTATCAACAAACTTGCAGTGAGAATTCAGATCAAAATTTAACAGTGTTAATTTGACAGTAGCAACTTTCTTAAACATCAATCAAATTGAAATCAAACTACCAGCCCAAACTTCAGTTTAGGCATTCCATGCACACAAGAAGTTTCAAAGGTACACATATAAAAACACCTCTCAGCATCATCTATTTAAAGAACCAAGTTAATCAAATTGCAGAAACCATAAGGGATAACTTACATTGGAATTCAAGATCACTTTCCGGAAAAGAAATTTACAAAATTCTACAGCAAGCATTGCATCTTTTAAATACAAATGAGCTAAATGACACAGGTACCAATTGATTTTGCTACAACAATTCAGAAACCAGAAAATTGGGTTTTCAAAAGGATACACTTACATCCACTATTGTCCACCACTCCCGTCCTCCAGCTTCTTCACATAAGCCTTAAGCACCATAATCACATCCCTGGCCGGCGCCTGTAAGGTACCCACCAAACCCATTGCAGGGCTCTGCAAGGCACCCAAAATTTTAGCATATAGCTCACCTCTGGACGGCATTGTCTCCAGCTGTTTAAAATCTCCAGGCCCATAAAACTTCCCCTCAAAAACCGCACCAGTAAAGTCATTGTTCTCCAACTTCTTCTCTTTCTGGAAATTCCTATATGGCTTAATAGCTTCAGGTATCTCCTCACTATGCACGAAAAGCCATGCATTCATACCCTTCATGCAGGGCTTCAATGCCTCCCATTGGGTACCCTCTATGGCCTTATACACCAAAGTATTCTTTGCTACGAGGAGTTTGGAGGATTCAGGCAATGTTCTCCTCAATTCCTGGAATTGTTTAACGGTAAAGCCGGTGTATTTAATGGCTGCCAAGAGGTGACAGTTCTCGAGCTGTGTTTTGACGGTTTCTACAGTTTCTTCTTTCTTGGTGCGAGAAATGGCGGATTTGATGGAGATGGGTCTGCGGGAATTGGGTTTGTAGAATGGTTTAGAAAGGGAAATTCGATTTGCGGGGCGGAACTGGATTAGGGTTTGGGAAGGAGAAGGCTTTGAGGAAGAGAAAGAGAGTAGTGTGGTCTCCATGGTGTTGGAGGAGAGAGATGGGGAAAGCGTGGGGCTTTTGGGGGCTTATCTTATCGTCGGCTCTGGCGTTGAGCAGAGGTATACTTTTCTCTCTTTTTTTTTTTTTTGGGAAGAGAAGAGGTATACTTCATTTCTAGTTTCCATTTTGTTTTTGAAATTTATAATTTAATCTTTTTTTTTTTTTTTTTTGAAATGGTAATCTCATAATATTATCATCATTAATACTCAGTTTTTGTATTTTAAAAAAATCATTAAAATATTACTCATTTTTACTATTATTAATATTATCATCCTTTTGCATTAAAAAAAGACTAATAATTCTAATCTTCTAAATTAATTCTGTATCCCTCTTAACTCTTTTTAAGTTTTAACCTTTTAATTCACTCTCACACTTTTTTACCGCCTTCTCTTTTTCGTCTCTCTCAAGCCACTTGAGTCATGCATGTCATCTTCTTCGATGAAGGATTCAGTGTAGATAGAATTTAAGAGATTGACATGGATCGAATCATATGAAGATGAAATTTTTTACAAATTGCAAGAGACTAGTACATAGATATCTCTTTGATAGCAAATGTTATTGATGATGGAATACCAAGTCTAACAACAAACTATTTGGGAGCATGGAGGAGGGTAATCTGACTAGCTTAAAGTGTAATTGGAGGAGAGCATCTTACTAACCCAAAGTGTAATTGGAGAGAGGTCCGATTGGATTTGAGCGAAGTCGAGGAAAAATTCGCAAATATAAATCATGCAAATGTCTATACCATTTCTTCATACCATTTATTCTTCGAATTATGCAAATCTCCCTCTCACCATCATCAAGACCTGAGTTTGCTTCTTGATTTGACGTGGATTCTCCATCTTACTGTAGATCCTTTTCATTATACTATGTTTTAGATTTTATTGTATTTTTGCTTATCAAATTTTTTATATATACATATTTTGAGTTCTATTAGATTTTAAGATTGATTGAGTTTTTATAGTTTTGGGATTTATCGCATTTATTTTGTTGAAATTTATTGATGGTTGTTGTTTAATTATAATATTGTATCATAGTCGTATATAATTTGAAAACAAGTGATTTTGAGATTTATCGTATTTGTTTTGTTGAAATTTATTGATGGCTGTCGTTTAATTATAATATCGCACTATAGTCATATAAATAACATTACGCATACCTAAACTATAGTCGAGTAAATAACATTATGCATACCCAAACTAAATAGATGAAGATTTGTTAAATTTCTCTAGCTATTTTTATTAATTTCTTTGTTTACTGAGAACTCCCCCCCTTCCCTTCATCATTCTGGATTGCAAAGGATAAATTTTTTAAAATTTTATTAATTGATAGTTTCAATGGTTATAAGGATACTTTTGAATTTTAAAAATTTCTCTTTTATTAAAATTTTTAATATAAAAATAAATAGAAAATGAACGGAAGGACTATGTAGTTAATAAATGTAAAAATTGAAAAATTTAAAATGATTAATTTCTATTTTTAAAAATTTTTTTAAAAAATATACATCTTAATTTTTATGCTACCAATTAATTTACAAAACAACATTAAAAATTTTTTATGATTTTAAAAAGTCTATTAAAACATCCTTTATTAAGTTTAGCTGTTAGAAAAGTGTAAAACGTCTAAAGTATTTTTATTTTCTAATAGCAAAATTAATCACATTTTAGTGTTAAAAGAAACGATATAATATTTCAAGTTAATGGTAGGATTTTTAATAGACTTTTCAAAATTACATTTACGTTAATATTTTTAAAAAAATTAAAAATTAACTAGTTAACTTTCTTATATTATAGAGACTAAATAATTTTTTTTAAATATTATATTATAAATTTTTTTTTAAAATTATCTGATTAATTTAATTAATTATTTTTATTTCTTTTTTTTAAATATCTCTAAATAAAGATTAAATGGAAAAGGGTGTATTTTTTTTTTCCTTTAACAGAAACATGAGATTCATTTATTCATGAGATTAAAGGCATATGAGTCTTTAGACAGAAGATCAACTAAGACTCAAGAGGATTACAAAGCCAATGAGTAGGTAAATAGTTCCTTCTTACTTTAAAAGTTAATAAGTAGACACAACTATTAGCATTTCTATGAACAAAATTGAAATTCCAAGAGAAATGTGATGCTATAATAGCTTTAATATCAGAGAGAGCAGCACAAAGCTCCTGAGGAATAAAGGCCATAGGTTGAGATAAAAACTGAATAAGAATAAGACAGTCAGATTCCAATAAAACCAAAGAGAAACCTTTAGATTTTGTAAAATGAAGAGCTATTAAGAGAGCAATCCCTTCTGCCATTAAAGGAGATAAATAAGAAAAGGACGCAACACATCCATCAATAAGAGAACTAGCTGCAATTCTTACCACAATTCCACAACCAGCAGGGAAGACATGATTTCAAGAAGCATCTGTATATATTTTAGCACTCCTTGTCGAGGAGCTTGCCACAACTTTATAGCAAAAAACCTGTGACTCAGACAACTGCTGCTGAGAATGATGTTGCAAAGGGTCGTTTGGTTCAATTCTTCAACAATCTTCCTAGCCTTTTTGATAGTCTGCACAGGATCAGGAGTCTCTGAAGAGAAAAATTGTCTTATTTCTAGTTTTTCATATGTGCTAGAAAAGCATGCCTGTCAATTGCAAGTCAGCAACACTAAACATATGAATAGAAATGGAGATATGAATCCACCAATCCCTGAAAGAAGTAAAACTATTTTCATTAGAGGGAGAAACCCAACCAAGATTCGAATCAAGCATCTTTGGCATGACCTCAAAGGAATAAAGTATACTTCACAATTTTTTTTAACCTTAAAACAAATAGGGCACAAATGGCAATCATAAGACTTTCTGATAAACAAATTAGCTTTACAAGCTATCATATTATGGAAAGCTTTCCACAAAAAGATTCTAACTTTCTGAGAGATCTGCAAAGACCATAACTTTTTTCAGACCAACCCTGGTATCTGTCTTGAAGAAGAGGGATAAAAAGCACTAAAAGTGGCCAATTGACTCTCCTTAAGATTAAAATACACAACTTTACTAGAAGAGATACCATTTTTGGCATGGTGCCAAATCAGTTCTGGAGCCAAAAGTTATCTATTTAGAGGTATTTTTAGAATTTTCCTATATTCCTCCTCAAGAAAAGGAAGCTCTTAAAATAGGTACCATGAATTGTTGCTGAGATTGATGAGGTCAGCTACATACATAATAGGGCTATCAGGAGGTCTAGGAGTAGCTATTTTAAAACAGGGCAAGAATGGAATTCAAGGATCAGACCATGCATTCATAAAGGATGGGCCAGTAATATTCCATCTCAAACCTGATTCAAGAGCCTTTTTTCCCATCAAAAGGCTTTTCCAACCCCAAGAGGCATGAGATCCAGTTGAGTTTTAAGAAGTCAGAAAAAGAAAAGCATATGCCTTGAGAGTTTTCACCAATGTGCTTGAGGATTTTGAATGATTCTCCATGTTTGTTTAGTAGTATTGCCTCATTAAATAGACTTAGATCTTCGAAACCTAACCCGCTTGCACCCTTACTCCTAGAAAGAAAACTCCACCCAGCCCAATGAATAGAATTTTTAGATTGAGACTACCTCCACCAAAATCTAGCAATTAATTATTGCGACTCATGAATAAAGATAGATGTTAGATTAAACTTGCATTTGAAACAAGAAGGAGCGAAATGTATGGCTATTAATATAATTAAGATGCATGCAAAAGTTTGAGTAGTGATGCGGAATTCAGAATCGACTTGTGATAAAAAATTTCATCCTACAACTTGATAAAGAATAAAGTAAAGATATCTTTCAGAAAATTGCTCTACTACACCCCTAATCAACGAACGTGATTAGAAATATAGATAATGGAGTGAAGGTTGCTCTACCACACTACTAACTAACTAATATGATTAGAAACATAGATAATCATGCGAAAATTACTCTAGTACACCCCTAACCAACCAATGTGAGTAGAAACATAGATAATCAAACGATTCCAACTTCGAGAATGCCACAAGAAATTCTTGATAAGTTAACTAAGTATGGAGGAGATCCATATTGCAATCCCACAAGGTTAAACCTTGATAAGTTGCTAAATAATGGAGAAAAACCAAATATTATTCATAACATCATCTTTTATTCATTCGCTAATCGTGGCTACCACCTTAATGGTGTTTTCATAGCCTCAAATGCTAATTCAAATGCAGGAATATGTAATTACAATATAAAATGGCTATCTAATTAAATAGTCAAACCTAGATTACATTAAAAATCATTTTCCTAAATTATCTTGAAGAAATCTCTATCCTAAATGGATTGCACGAATTTGGTTTCTAATATAGGCTAAATTAATTTAAAATAAATTTCACAAAATATTAAAATACCAAAATAATAAAATTAGTCAAAATGCAATTTGGTCATACATGCATTATGCAATCTAAAATTGTGTTACGCATCCACAAGTATCGAAGTGTAATACCCGGCTAGACTCCAGTATCGGAATTCCTACCGTCCGGTGGAATCTCGGATGTCGGAAGCCTCTAGTAGGGTAGAAACATGTTTTCATAAAACGTTTTAATGTTTTTCATGGTTTTAAGTGAAAAGGAAATGAGTTTTTACATGAAAACAACCTTGGAGGAAAACTCAGGTTCGGCCGCCGAACCTCAGGTTCGGCCGCCGAACCTCAGGTTCGGCCGCCGAACATGCATGCATTTCGGGTGTGCCTTAGGCCCCCGAAGGCATAAGTGAATGAAGTCCAGGTTCGGCTGCCGAACCTCAAGTTCGGCCGCCGAACATGGCATGCATGCGGAGGCACGTTCGGCCCCCGAACGTGGCCTGGCCAGCCACTATAAAAGGGTCCCTTAGCCGAAAACGGGCGAGTTTTTCTCCCCATTGTCGGCCAAGGTGAGCTCTCCGCCGTTCCTCACCAATCTTTGAGTTTTTCCTTCAAATCTTTCACGATTTTCACAAGTTTTCATCTTGTTTTGAAGATTTTCAAGTTTTGAGCAAGTTTTGGAGCTTGGAGGTTCAAGAACTCAAATCTCTTCCATCTCCGAGTTTAGGTCGTCTCTCTCTCGATCTTCAAGAGGTAAGAGCCGATCTTAAGCTCATTGCATGTTTTAAGTAAGTTTTATGTAAGATCTATGAGGTAAAATGCATGTTTAGCTTATGGTTAGGTTTATGAGATTTTGTTGTGTTTTTGAGCAATGTGTTGTTGTTGTGTGTTGTAGTTGGGGTTTAAGATAGTTTGAAGCCTCTAGGAGACAATGTATATATATTTGCATGATTTGAATGAGTTATATGCATGTTGGAATGAGAAGGAGAGGTTTTTGTGCAAAGGGAACCTGGTTTCTGCCCTTTGGCAGAAACCAGGTTCGGCAACCGAAGGACTTTCGGCCGCCGAACCTGCCTGGGAGGCAAGCCTTTCGGCTGCCGAAGTTGCCCCCGAAAAGAGACTTTCGTCTCTGTCTGGGACTTTCGGCCGCCGAAGGTGCCGCCGAACCTGCCTGGGTTTCGGCTCTGGAGGGACTTTCGGCCGCCGAAGGTGCCGCCGAAACTGCACTACGCCCCCGGCACCATGGATTATGTATGTTATATTATGTATAAGAGAAAGACCAGGTGTGGCCTGCACTACGCCCCTGGCATGATTGGAATATGCAGAGGGTTAAATGGTGACAAGTTCATCCTTGATATGATTAGTTGTGATGTGATGCATTTCATGTTATCATATGTTTAAATGTTTTATTATTCTGCTCACTGGGCTTTATAGCTCACCCCTTTTCCCTTAACCCCAGGTATGCAGGTACAGGGTAGACCAGGAGGTCCGCAAGAGTATTGAAGTCGTCTGTATGTAATAGATAGAATGTGGACATGATGAAATTGTAAAGTTATGAATAGTTATGTAATGTAATGATATTGAGGATTAGAGGTTGTGCTTGACCTATGTGTAAGGTATCCCTTTAAATGCATGATCCTAAATCTTTTTATGATGTTTATGTCAACCAACTCAACATGTATTGTATCGCCCATTGGGGCATTGTTGGGATCCCACAGAGGGATCATGTTTATGATTATGTTCAGTGCATGCACAGGTTGAGTTTGGTGTATGAATGAAAGAAAAGTTTTAATTTTTATGTATGTTGTTGATCATGTATGGGATTAAACAGGTTTACAGGCTGCATGTCAGGCTTGCTACGGGTCCCGGTGGCCTTAAGCCGACCTGGATCCTAGCGCCGGTAGCGGTCCGATTTTCGGGTCGTTACAGAATGGTATCAGAGCCCTAGGTTCATATGGTCGGACCTAGAGTGTCGGGCTCATAGTTGTTATAGAAGGTCAAGCACAATAGGAAGATCATGTCCACTAGGATAGGATGTGGAGTCCCGTCTTACATGATGATGTGAAATGCCATGATTATATGCATGTGCATTAATGATATGCTATGATGTGTGATGCGGGTTCATGTGTGCCCACATGAACCATATGATGCTAATATTTTCGTGATGTGAACTGTTTTTCAGAAAACAGGATGAGAGGAACTCGTCGATCAGCAAGATTGACTGGAGTACCACCTGAGGATGAGGGCACGAGCGCCCATCCTCCAGCATTGCCTAGGGCAATGTCAAGCAAGTCTAACAGGGAAAGAGCAGTAAGAGACCCTAGAAGGTCTTTGGATCTGGGTAGAAGCAGATCAGTAAGAGGAACAGTTCAGGGAGGAGTGTCAGATGACATGGGGGACGATATGGATGTAGAGCAGAGGAGGGATGGCAGTCTGGGAGTTAGCATGTCAGAAGAAGGAATGGGAGAATCCCAAGGAGACACCCAGGCCTCGGGATTTGTTCAGCCACCTTACTACCCACCCTTCTCACAAAACCCTGGGTATTCGATGGGAGGCACATCGGATTACCATAGCTTTAGCCCTTATCCCACACAGATGCCATACCCACCTTATTATCCACCATACCCACAGTACCCAATGTATCCACCTCCACCTTACCATCCAAATCCAGCAAACCCTACCCCAGGGGATGCCGCACCTCCTCCTCCTCCAGCAGAACCAGCAGCCCCAGCTACTCAACCTTCTAGACCTAGCTCAGCCAGTGGGAGCAAGGTCAAGATGACCGACTACATGAAGTTGGGTGCTCCTCAGTATGAAAAAGGGGACGACCCGTTTGTGTATCTTGAGAGGGTCAAGGTGATCACAGATGAAATTGGGGCTGATGATTGTAGAGCCATTCAGATGGCAGGGTTCACACTTAAGTGCAAGAAGGCACGAGAGTGGTTCAAGAATTATATGAACCCGAGGGTGGACAGCATGTCTTGGGAAGAGTTTGCAAATGAGTTTGCAGGATGGGCTTTCCCTGACAGCTCAAGGGAATTAAAGATGATAGAGTTTGAACAATTGAGGCAGACTGATGATATGAGTATTGATGAGTTCACGGACAGATTCTTGGAGCTGTTGCCATTTGCAGGGCAAAATCTTGACTCAGACCAGAAAAGGTCAAGGAGTTATATCATGAAACTCCACTCCAGATATTCCTCCTTGATCCAGTCAGCAGATAGGGATAGCTTCCATGCCATTGTGGACATGGCCCGGAAAATGGAGGCCAGTGCCATCATTCAGGGGACAGTTAAGCAGTCAGTGGCACAACCTTCTGGTTCTAAGACCCCAGGCTCTTCTTCAATGAGTGCAGCAGCTTCAGGTAGCAAAAAGTGGGACAGAGGTCCCAGGAAGTCTAAGAAGAATAAGTTCTGGAACAAGGTTAAGTCCAGTCTGGGACTAAGGAGTGGCTCAAGCTCTGGTGCCGATAATGCAGTTTGTGCAAAGTGTGGTAAGCCACACAAGGGAGTATGTCTGTTCGGGACGACAGCCTGTTTCAGATGTGGTCAGGAGGGGCATATGGCTCGAGAATGTCCAAGAGCAGTCCCGATGGCACAGTCCCAACAGACAGCTTCTGGTAGTGTAGCGCAGCCAGCAGCTCCAGCCGCGACTCACGCCAGTGGCAGAGGTAGAGGGAGAGGAGCAGCCTCTTCTTCAGCGGGTTTCAGAGGTGAAAGTCCATCAGCTCCAGCACGGATCTTCACAATGACTCAACAGGAGGCAGACGCATCTAACACCGTGGTGGCAGGTAACTTAGTCATTGGTTGTTCAGATGTGTATGCCTTGATGGACCCTGGTGCATCTCATTCTTTTATTGCTCTGAGAGCCATCCAGAGGTTGGGGTTGATGATCTCCGAGTTAGAGTGTCCTCTCTGGGTCAGTGGACCCAAGTGTGATCCATCAGTGGCAGAGTCAGTCTGCCAGTGTAGTCCTGTGTTTGTTGAGGGAAGATGCTTGTCCACCGACCTTGTGGTTCTAGACTTGACAGATTTTGATGTCATTCTAGGGATGGACTGGTTATCTACCCATGGTGCTACCTTAGACTGCAGGGACAAGGTAGTCAGGTTTAGAGGTCAGGATGGATCAGAGGTTGTCTTCAGGGGAGACAGGAGGGGTACACCTAGAGGTCTGATATCAGCTCTTCAGGCTCATAGGTTGCTTAGGAAGGGATGTCAGGGGTATTTGGCTCATGTGAGAGAGCTTAGCAGTCAGGTTAGAGAGCCCGCCTCGGTGCCAGTGGTTAGAGAGTTTCTAGACGTCTTCCCAGACGAACTGCCAGGTTTGCCACCTGCTAGGGAGATAGAGTTCGAGATAGAACTGATGCCTGGAACTCGGCCGATCTCTATCCCTCCTTACAGGATGGCACCAGCAGAATTGAAAGAGTTGAAAGAACAGTTGCAAGAGCTTATAGACAAGGGCTTCATCTGACCGAGTACCTCACCCTGGGGTGCTCCAGTCTTGTTTGTCAGAAAGAAGGATGGATCCCTTAGACTTTGTATCGACTACAGGCAGTTGAACAAAGTCACTACCAAGAATAGGTACCCTTTGCCTAGGATCGATGATCTATTCGACCAGCTAGCAGGAGCGGGTTGTTTCTCCAAAATAGATCTGAGGTCCGGGTATCATCAGCTGAGGATCAGGGAGGAAGATGTGCCAAAGACAACTTTCAGGACTAGATATGGGCATTTTGAGTTCCTTGTAATGCCGTTCGGGTTAACCAACGCCCCTGCAGCATTCATGGATCTCATGAACAGAGTGTTTAACCAGTACCTGGATCACTTCGTTATTGTCTTCATTGATGATATCTTGGTGTATTCCAGGAATGCAGAAGAGCATGCCCATCATTTGAGGTTGGTTCTACAGACCTTAAGGGAACATGGCTTGTATGCCAAGTTCTCTAAGTGTGAGTTCTGGCTGAGGAGCATTTCGTTCTTGGGGCATGTAGTGTCAGAGAATGGGATAGAGGTGGACCCCAAGAAGGTAGAAGCTGTGGCTAACTGGCCTAGACCCACTTCAGTGATAGAGATTAGAAGTTTCTTGGGTTTGGCAGGTTACTACAGGAGGTTCGTCCAGGACTTCTCAAAAATTGCAGCTCCTCTGACCAGGTTAACCAGGAAGAATCAAAAGTTTGTGTGGACCGACCAGTGCGAAGAGAGTTTTGAAGAGCTTAAGAAGAGGTTGACTTCAACACCAGTATTAGCTCTGCCATCTAGTGATGAAGATTTTACAGTCTTTTGTGATGCGTCCCGTGTGGGACTGGGTGGTGTGCTAATGCAGAATGAGAGGGTGATTGCTTATGCTTCTAGACAGCTGAAGAAGCACGAGTTAAATTAGCCCACGCATGACCTAGAGATGGCAGCAGTAATCTTTGCACTCAAGATGTGGAGGCACTACCTCTATAGGGTTAAATGTGAGATCTTTACAGATCATAAGAGCCTGCAGTACATCCTGAGTCAAAGAGATTTGAACTTGAGACAGAGAAGATGGGTAGAGCTGCTGAGTGACTACGATTGCAAGATTCAGTATCATCCGGGTAAGGCGAATGTTGTGGCAGACGCCCTAAGCCGGAAGTCACTAGGTAGTCTATCCCACATCACGGCAGAGAGGAGACCAGTGGTGAAGGAGTTTTACAAGCTCATTGAGGAAGGTCTACAGTTGGAGTTGTCTGGTACATGTGCTTTGGTAGTCCAGATGAGAGTGGTGCCCATGTTTCTGGAGCAGGTGGCCCAGAAACAGCATGAGGACCCAGAGTTAGTGAAGATTGCCAGGACTGTTCAGTCAGGCAAAGATAGTGAGTTCAGATTCGATAGCAAAGGGATCCTCCGCTATGGGAGCAGACTATGTGTACCAGATGACATAGGGCTAAAGGGAGACATTATGAGAGAGGCTCATAATGCAAGATACAGCGTTCACCCCGGAACCACCAAGATGTATCAAGATCTGAAGAAAGTTTATTGGTGGCCAGCGATGAAGAAAGAAGTGGCACAGTTTGTGTCAGCCTGCGAAGTAATCGTCATGTCCACAATCTAGCTATTACAACATAGGACATACTTTCAAACTCTGGCTAACCTTCTGATCTACCCTGTACCTGCACATCTGGGGTTAGGGGAGAGGGGTGAGCTACAAAGCCCAGTGAGCAGAATAGTATAAAACAATATATTAAAATTTTATGCTTTCATGGAATGCAACACATCACAACAAATCACATCTCGGATGGTATTGTCACCTATAGTCCTCTACATAGGTCCAACTGTGCCGGGACGTAGAATGGGTCAACCGGTCTTTCCCTTATCATAACATATCATATGGACCAACTGTGCCAGGGACGTAGAATGGGTACAACCTGGACTTTCTCTTACATCGTGCCAGGGACGTAGAATGGGTACAACCTGGACTTCCATACCATAACATGCCATAACATCAATCATATCATATGAGGACTAAAGGATCATCCAATAACCAATCCACATCAACATTAACATCATAAATGCAATGCAACATATTCGTGAATACTAATGCAAGCAACCTATTATATCTCATGGCATTCATGATGCATGGATCATGCTCAAAATTCATATTTCATTTATTTAAAACTTAAGGTTTATTCCACTCACCTCTGGCTAGCTCTGACAAACTCTGTAGCAGCTGGCTCACTGCTGGGGTCCTCGGTTCCTCGGGTCCGAACCTACACAGGTGGACTCCAATGAGGGACCAAACATACATAAACATAACTCTAATATACTCCCCAAAAACCCCCTAAAACATCATGAAACAATCACATAACAACATGCAAGAAATGGCTGGACAGGGCACTTTCGGCGGCAGATTCGGCGGCCGAAAGTCCCTCCAGAGCCGAAAGTCAGGCAGGTTCGGCGGCACCTTCGGCGGCCGAAACTCCCAGACAGAGACGAAACTCATGCATGTTCGGCGGCACCTTCGGCGGCCGAAAGTCCCAGACAGAGACGAAAGTCTCCCTTCGGGGGCAACTTCGGCAGCCGAAAGGCCTGCCTCACCAGCCATGTTCGGCGGCCGAAAGTGCCTTCGGCTGCCGAACCTGGTTTCTGCCGAAGGGCAGAAACTTGGCTCCCAAATGCATTTTCGCCTCCAAACTCACCAATCATGCATATACCTCAGTTAAAACATGCATACAAGTTCCTAGGGGCCTCAAAACATCAAATACCCCAACTACAACACTTCAAACACACAAAAACAACATACATTGTCCAAGACATCAAGGTTAACCCATAACTCCACATATAACCTAACATGCATTTCTACCCATCGATCTAGCATAAAACTTATTGAAAACACATAAAGAGCTTAAGATCGGCTCTTACCTCTTGAAGATCGAGAGGGAGACGACCTAAACTTGGAGATCCAAGAAGATGAGCTCCTGAGTTCCCAAAGCTCCAAAACTTGTTTCAAAAGTTCAAAACCTTTAATGCAAGCTTAAAACTCAAGAAAAATGGTGGGGATTTGGAGGAAGAACACTAGGTTTGCAAAAGGGAAAGTCGGAAGCTCGCTGTGGCCGAAAATGGGAGAAAGCTCGCCCATTTCGGCTAAGTGCCCCTTATATAGTGGCTGGCCAGGCCACGTTCGGGGGCCGAATGTGCCTCCGCATCCATGCAAATGTTCGGCGGCCGAACTTGACTTTCGGCGGCCGAACCTGAACTTCCCTAACTCATGCTTTCGGGGGCCTAACGTGCCTCCAAAACGCATGCATGTTCGGCGGCCGAACTTGACTTTCGGCGGCCGAACCTGAGTTTTCCTCCAATGCTATTTTCATGCAAAAACTCATTTGGTTTCATACTTTAAAACATTAAAATACATGAAAACATTTTATAAAACATGCCTCTACCCTTCTAGAGGCTCCGACATCCGAGATTCCACCGGACGGTAGGAATTCCGATACCGGAGTCTAGCCGGGTATTACATTCTCCCCCCCTTAAGAACATTCGTCCCCGAATGTTCCTCAACTAGCACATGCATAGCAAACAACACAACATATATAAGCACATAAACACATAGGGATCTAACCTTAAAAGAGATGAGGGTATTGCTGGAGCATGGACTCCCGTGTCTCCCAAGTGCATTCTTCCAAGTTGTGGTGGTTCCATAGGACTTTCACCATCGGGATTTCCTTGTTTCTTAACTTTCTGATCTGGGTGTCTATGATCCGCACTGGCTGTTCAACATAGGTGAGATCCTCTTGGACCTCCACATCAGGCTCACTAAGAACCTTACTCGGATCTGACACAAACTTCCTCAACATTGAAACATGGAAAACCGGATGGATTCTCTCCATCGAAGCCGGTAAATCCAGCTTGTACGACACATTCCCAATCCTTTGCAAGATCTCAAAGGGTCCGATGTATCGTGGGGCTAGTTTACCTTTCTTCCCGAAGCGAACCACTCCCTTCATTGGAGACACCTTGAGCAATACCAACTCCCCCTCCTGAAACTCTAACTGTCTTCTGCGGACGTCTGCATAGCTCTTCTGTCTGCTTGCAGCAGTCTTGATCCTTTCTCTAATTATGGGTACCACCCTGCTGGTAATCTCTACTAGCTCAGGCCCTGCCAAGGCCTTTTCTCCAACTTCCTCCCAGCAAACAGGTGACCTGCACTTCCTCCCATATAAAGCTTCATATGGAGCCATCCCGATGCTAGCATGATGGCTGTTGTTGTAGGCAAACTCCACCAAAGGTAGATGCTGCCTCCAAGAACCGCCAAAGTCCAGCACACACATTCTGAGCATATCCTTGATAGTCTGGATGGTCCTTTCTGACTGTCCGTCTGTCTGGGGGTGGAAGGCAGTACTGAAATCCAACCTAGTACCCATGGCATTCTGCAGACTCCGCCAAAATCTGGAGGTGAACTGGGGCCCTCTATCTGACACTATCGAAACATGAACCCCATGCAACCTGACGATCTCATCCACATATACCTGCGCCAACTTGTCCACAGAGTAGCCACTCCTGACAGGGATGAAGTGAGCAGATTTGGTGAGTCTGTCCACAATCACCCATATGGAGTCCAATCTGTTGGACGTCGCCGGTAACCCCACTACGAAGTCCATAGCTATATTCTCCCATTTCCACTCTGGAATAGGTAGCGGGTTAAGCATTCCAGCCGGCTTCTGATGTTCCAGCTTCACCCTCTGACACACTTCGCAGGCGGACACAAACTGTGCCACTTCTTTCTTCATCGCTGGCCACCAATAAACTTTCTTCAAATCTTGATACATCTTGGTGGCTCCGGGGTGAATGCTGTATCTCGCATTATGAGCTTCTCTCATAATGTCTCCTTTTAGCCCAATGTCATCTGGTACACATAGTCTGCTCCCATAGCGGAGGATCCCCTTACTGTCGAATCTATACTCGCTATCATTGCCTGACTGAACAGTCCTGGCAATCTTTACTAACTCCGGGTCCTCATGCTGTTTCTGAGCCACCTGCTCTAGAAACACGGGTGCCACTCTCATCTGGGCCACCAAGGCACCTGTACCAGATAACTCCATCTGTAGACCTTCCTCAATAA
This sequence comes from Manihot esculenta, assembly GCF_001659605.2. Taxonomy (NCBI): domain Eukaryota; kingdom Viridiplantae; phylum Streptophyta; class Magnoliopsida; order Malpighiales; family Euphorbiaceae; genus Manihot; species Manihot esculenta. The sequence goes on from NC_035167.2 coordinate 15,072,743, forward strand.
GCTTATAGAACTCCTTCACCACTGGCCTCCTCTCTGCCGATATGTGGGATAAACTACCGAGTGATTTCCGGCTTAAGGCGTCTGCCACAACATTCGCCTTACCCGGATGGTACTGAATCTTGCAATCATAGTCACTCAGCAGCTCCACCCATCTCCTCTGTCTCAAATTCAAATCCCTCTGACTCAAGATGTACTGCAGGCTCTTATGATCTGTAAAGATCTCACATTTCACTCCATAGAGGTAATGCCTCCACATCTTGAGTGCAAAGATTACTGCTGCCATCTCAAGGTCGTGTGTGGGGTAATTCAACTCATGCTTCTTCAGCTGCCTAGAAGCATAAGCAATCACCTTCTCATTCTGCATCAGTACACAACCCAGTCCCACACGGGACGCATCACAAAAGACTGTAAAGTCCTCTCCACTAGATGGCAGAGCTAACACTGGTGCTGAAGTCAACTTCTTCTTAAGCTCTTCGAAACTCTCCTCGCACTGGTCGGTCCACAGAAACTTCTGACTCTTCCTGGTTAGTCTGGTTAGAGGAGCTGCTATCTTTGAGAAGTCCTGAACGAACCTCCTGTAGTAACCTGCCAAACCCAAGAAACTTCTAATCTCTGTCACTGAAGTGGGTCTAGGCCAGTTAGCCACAGTTTCTGTCTTCTTGGGATCTACCTCAATACCATTCTCTGACACTACATGCCCCAAGAACGAAATGCTCCTCAGCCAGAACTCACATTTAGAGAACTTGGCATACAAGCCATGTTCCCTCAAAGTCTGCAAGACCAACCGCAGATGATGGGCATGCTCCTCTGCATTCCTGGAATACACTAAGATATCATCTATAAAGACAATAACAAAGTGATCCAGGTATTGATTAAACACTCTGTTCATGAGATCCATGAATGCTGCAGGGGCGTTGGTTAACCCGAACGGCATTACAAGGAACTCAAAATGCCCATATCTGGTCCTGAAGGCTGTCTTCGGCACATCCTCATCCCTTATCCTTAGCTGATGGTACCCCGATCTTAGATCTATTTTGGAGAAACAACCTGCTCCGGCTAGCTGGTCGAATAGATCATCGATCCTTGGCAATGGGTACCTATTCTTGGTAGTGACTTTGTTCAACTGCCTGTAGTCGATACAAAGTCTAAGGGATCCATCCTTCTTCCTCACAAACAAGACCGGAGCACCCCAAGGTGAGGTACTCTGTCGGATGAAACCCTTTTCTACCAGCTCCTGCAATTGCTCTTTTAACTCCTTTAACTCTGCTGGGGCCATCCTGTAGGGAGGGATAGAGATCGGTCTAGCTCCAGGTACCAACTCTATCTCGAACTCTATCTCCCTAGCAGGTGGTAAACCTGGAAGTTCATCAGGAAAGACATCCTGAAACTCTCTGACAACTGGCACCGAGGCTGGCTCCCTAACCTGACTGTCTAGCTCTCTCACATGAGCTAAGTACCCCTGACATCCCTTCCTAAGCAACCTACGAGCCTGAAGAGCTGATATCAGACCTCTAGGTGTACCCCTCTTGTCTCCTCTGAAGACGACCTCTGACCCGTCCTGATCTCTAAACTTGACTACCTTGTCCCTGCAGTCCAAGGTAGCACCATGGGTAGATAGCCAATCCATCCCTAGAATGACGTCAAAGTCTGTCAAATCTAGAACCACAAGGTCGGCGGAGAGGCATCTTCCCTCAACAAAAACTGGACTGTACTGGCAGACTGACACTGCCACTGACGGGTCACACTTGGGTCCACTGACCCATAGGGGACACTCTAACCCAGAGACTATCAGACCCAACCTCTCAACGGCTCTCGGAGCAATAAATGAATGAGATGCACCCGGGTCCATTAATGCATACACATCAGAACACCCAATGACGAGATTACCTGACACCACGGTGTTGGATGTGTTAGCCTCCTGCTGTGTCATGGTGAAGATCCTGGCTGGAGCTGATGGACCTTCACCTCGGGAACCAGAAGAAGAGGCTGCCCCTCTCCCTCTACCTCTGCCACTGCCCTGAGTTGTGGCTGGAACTGCTGGCTGTGCCACACTACTAGAAGTTGTCTGCTGGGGCTGGCCCATAAAAGGTGCTTTAGGACAATCCCGAGCCATGTGTCCCTCCTGTCCACACCTGAAACATGTGTTAGTCCCAGCTCGACACACTCCCCTGTGCGGTCTTCCACATCTCTGACATTCTGTACCATCTGAGCCTGAGCTCGAGCCACCGCCGAAACCCAAACCGGATTTCAACTTGTTCCAAAACTTATTCTTCTTCGACTTCCTGGTGGTGTTATCCCACCTCTTCTTGCCTGAACTCTGAGAAGAGAACCCTGGTCCTCCTCTGCCTGGGGTCTTAACCCCTGAAGACTGGGTCACTGACTGCTTCACTGACCCCTCAACTATAGCACTTGCCTCCATTCTTCGAGCCATATCCACCACAGTGTGGAAACTTTCTCTCTCAGCTGATTGAACCAACGAGGAGTACCTGGAATGCAGCTTCATAACATATTTCTTGGCTTTCTTCGTATCTGAATCTAGAGCTTGCCCTGAAAAAGGCAATAGCTCCAAGAATTTATCCGTGAACTCCTCTACACTCATGTGCTCTGACTGCCTCAGTTGCTCAAATTCAATCATTTTCAGTTCTCTAGAACTGTCTGGAAAAGCCCATCCAGCGAACTCATTCGCAAATTCTTCCCACGTCATATCGTCTAGTCTCGGGTCCACATAACACTTGAACCATTCTCGTGCCTTCTTGCACTTTAAAGTGAACCCTGCCATCTGAATGGCCCTACTGTCACTTGCCCCTAGCTCATCAGTTATCGTCTTCACCACTCTCAGATACTCAAAGGGGTCATCCCCTGACTTGTATTTGGGAGCATCTAACTTGAGGTAGTCTGTCATCTTTACCTTGCTCCCATCAACTGAGCTAGGTCTAGGAGGTTGAGTAACTGGGGCTGCTGGTTCTGTAGGTGGTGGAGGTGGAGGTGCAGCATTCCCCGAGGTGGAGTTTGCCGGGTTTGGATAGAAGGGTGAGGGTGGATAAGCTGGGTACTGTGTGTAGGGTGGATAGAAAGGTGGATAAGGCATGTAGGTAGGGTAGGGGTGGAAGCTGGAGTAATCCGATGTACCTCCCATCGGATACCCTGAACCCTGTGGGAATGGTGGATAATGGGGTGGAAAACCATACCCCGAGGCCTGAACGCCTCCCAGTGACTCCCCTGTCCCTTCTTCCTGCATGCTCACATCCAGGTTCCCATCCCTCCTCTGATCCTCTTCCATAACCTCCCTCACATCTGAAGAACTTCCTCCTCTATCAGTCCCCCTTCTGCTAGCATCAAAAGACCTTCTAGGGTCCCTTGACACTCTTTCTCTGTTGGCTCTACAAGACATTGCCCTAGGCAATGTAGGAGGACGGGCGCTCGTGCCCTCATCCTCAGGTGGCACTCCAGTCAACCGTGCAGATCGACGAGTTCCTCTCATCCTGTTTTCTGAAAACAGTACACAACATACAAACATTAGCATCATATGGTTCATGTGAGCACACATGAACCCTCATCACATACATCACATAGTATATCATATCATTAATGCACATGCATATAATCATGGCATTTCACATCATCACACAAGACAAGACTCAACATCCTATCCTAGTGGACATGATCTTCCTATTGTGCTTGACCTTCTAGAACATCTATGAGCCCGACACTCTAGGTTCGATCCTATGAACCTAGGGCTCTGATACCATTCTGTAACAACCCGAAAATCGGACCGCTACCGGCGCTAGGATCCGGGTCGACTTAAGGCCGCCGGGACCCGTAGCAAGCCTGACATGTAACCTGTAAACCTGTTCAATCCCATACATGACCAACAATCATACATAAAAATTAAAACTTTTCCTCATACATACTGTCATCAACTAACTCAACCTGTGCATACCCTGAACATATACATAACATAGTCCCTCTGTGGGATCTCATCATGCCTTAAAGGCAAAACAGCTTGTGTTGAGTTAGTTTACATAAACATCTTAACATAAGATCATGTATAGACAAAAGGGATTAACAATACATTATGGTCAAGCACAACTCTATCCTCAATAACCTCATTACATAACATTCTGAATATTTTTACATTACATCATAGTACAATCGTCATGTCCACAATCTAGCTATTACAACATAGGACATACTTTCAAACTCTGGCTAACCTTCTGATCTACCCTGTACCTGCACATCTGGGGTTAGGGGAGAGGGGTGAGCTACAAAGCCCAGTGAGCAGAATAGTATAAAACAATATATTAAAATTTTATGCTTTCATGGAATGCAACACATCACAACAAATCACATCTCGGATGGTATTGTCACCTATAGTCCTCTACATAGGTCCAACTGTGCCGGGACGTAGAATGGGTCAACCGGTCTTTCCCTTATCATAACATATCATATGGACCAACTGTGCCGGGACGTAGAATGGGTACAACCTGGACTTTCTCTTACATCGTGCCAGGGACGTAGAATGGGTACAACCTGGACTTCCATACCATAACATGCCATAACATCAATCATATCATATGAGGACTAAAGGATCATCCAATAACCAATCCACATCAACATTAACATCATAAATGCAATGCAACATATTCGTGAATACTAATGCAAGCAACCTATTATATCTCATGGCATTCATGATGCATGGATCATGCTCAAAATTCATATTTCATTTATTTAAAACTTAAGGTTTATTCCACTCACCTCTGGCTAGCTCTGACAAACTCTGTAGCAGCTGGCTCACTGCTGGGGTCCTCGGTTCCTCGGGTCCGAACCTACACAGGTGGACTCCAATGAGGGACCAAACATACATAAACATAACTCTAATATACTCCCCAAAAACCCCCTAAAACATCATGAAACAATCACATAACAACATGCAAGAAATGGCTGGACAGGGCACTTTCGGCGGCAGATTCGGCGGCCGAAAGTCCCTCCAGAGCCGAAAGTCAGGCAGGTTCGGCGGCACCTTCGGCGGCCGAAACTCCCAGACAGAGACGAAACTCATGCATGTTCGGCGGCACCTTCGGCGGCCGAAAGTCCCAGACAGAGACGAAAGTCTCCCTTCGGGGGCAACTTCGGCAGCCGAAAGGCCTGCCTCACCAGCCATGTTCGGCGGCCGAAAGTGCCTTCGGCTGCCGAACCTGGTTTCTGCCGAAGGGCAGAAACTTGGCTCCCAAATGCATTTTCGCCTCCAAACTCACCAATCATGCATATACCTCAGTTAAAACATGCATACAAGTTCCTAGGGGCCTCAAAACATCAAATACCCCAACTACAACACTTCAAACACACAAAAACAACATACATTGTCCAAGACATCAAGGTTAACCCATAACTCCACATATAACCTAACATGCATTTCTACCCATCGATCTAGCATAAAACTTATTGAAAACACATAAAGAGCTTAAGATCGGCTCTTACCTCTTGAAGATCGAGAGGGAGACGACCTAAACTTGGAGATCCAAGAAGATGAGCTCCTGAGTTCCCAAAGCTCCAAAACTTGTTTCAAAAGTTCAAAACCTTTAATGCAAGCTTAAAACTCAAGAAAAATGGTGGGGATTTGGAGGAAGAACACTAGGTTTGCAAAAGGGAAAGTCGGAAGCTCGCTGTGGCCGAAAATGGGAGAAAGCTCGCCCATTTCGGCTAAGTGCCCCTTATATAGTGGCTGGCCAGGCCACGTTCGGGGGCCGAATGTGCCTCCGCATCCATGCAAATGTTCGGCGGCCGAACTTGACTTTCGGCGGCCGAACCTGAACTTCCCTAACTCATGCTTTCGGGGGCCTAACGTGCCTCCAAAACGCATGCATGTTCGGCGGCCGAACTTGACTTTCGGCGGCCGAACCTGAGTTTTCCTCCAATGCTATTTTCATGCAAAAACTCATTTGGTTTCATACTTTAAAACATTAAAATACATGAAAACATTTTATAAAACATGCCTCTACCCTTCTAGAGGCTCCGACATCCGAGATTCCACCGGACGGTAGGAATTCCGATACCGGAGTCTAGCCGGGTATTACAAATAGTGTCTGATAGAGGGCCCCAGTTCACCTCCAGATTTTGGCGGAGTCTGCAGAATGCCATGGGTACCAGGTTGGATTTCAGTACTGCCTTCCATCCACAGACGGACGGACAGTCCGAAAGGACCATCCAGACTATCGAGGATATGCTTAGAATGTGTGTGCTGGACTTTGGCGGTTCTTGGAGGCAGCATCTACCTTTGGTGGAGTTTGCCTACAATAACAGCCATCATGCTAGCATCGGGATGGCCCCATATGAAGCTTTGTACGGAAGGAAGTGCAGGTCACCTGTTTGCTGGGAGGAAGTTGGAGAGAAGGCTTTGGCAGGGCCTGAGCTAGTAGAAATTACCAGCAGGGTGGTACCCATAATCAGAGAAAGGATCAAGACTGCTGCAAGCAGACAGAAGAGTTATGCAGACATCCGCAGAAAGCAGGTAGAGTTTCAGGAGGGGGATCTGGTATTGCTCAAGGTGTCTCCAATGAAAGGAGTGGTTCGCTTTGGGAAGAAAGGTAAACTAGCCCCACGATACATCGAACCCTTTGAAATCTTGCAAAAGATTGGGAATGTGTTGTACAAGCTGGATTTACCTGCTTCAATGGAAAGAATCCATCCGGTTTCCATGTTTCCATGTTGAGAAAGTTCGTGTCAGATCCGGGCAAGGTTCTTAGTGAGCCTGATGTGGAGATCCAAGAGGATCTCACCTATGTTGAGCAGCCAGTGCGGATCGTAGACACCCAAATCAGGAAGCTGAGAAACAAGGAAATCCCGATGGTGAAAGACCTATGGAACCACCACAATATGGAAGAATGCACTTAGGAGACACGGGAGTCCATGCTCCAGCAGTACCCTTATCTTTTCTGAGGTTAGTTCCTTGTGAGTTTATGTGCCTTGTATGTATGTTATGTGTATGCCATGCTATGTGCTAGTTGAGGAACATTCGGGGACGAATGTTCTTAAGGGGGGGAGAATGTAATACCCGGCTAGACTCCGGTATCGGAATTCCTACCGTCCGGTGGAATCTCGGATGTCGAAAGCCTCTAGTAGGGTAGAAACATGTTTTCATAAAACGTTTTAATGTTTTTCATGGTTTTAAGTGAAAAGAAAATGAGTTTTTACATGAAAACAACCTTGGAGGAAAACTCAGGTTCGGCCGCCGAACCTCAAGTTCGGCCGCCGAACATGCATGCATTTCGGGTGTGCCTTAGGCCCCCGAAGGCATAAGTGAAGGAAGTCCAAGTTCGGCCGCCGAACCTTAAGTTCGGCCGCCGAACATGGCATGCATGCGGAGGCACGTTCGGCCCCCGAACATGGCCTGGCCAGCCACTATAAAAGGGTTCCTTAGCCGAAAACGGGCGAGCTTTTCTCCCCATTGTCGGCCAAGGTGAGCTCTCTACCGTTCCTCACCAATCTTTGAGTTTTTCCTTCAAATCTTTCACGATTTTCACAAGTTTTCATCTTGTTTTGAAGATTTTCAAGTTTTGAGCAAGTTTTGGAGCTTGGAGGTTCAAGAACTCAAATCTCTTCCATCTTCGAGTTTAGGTCGTCTCTCTCTTGATCTTCAAGAGGTAAGAGTCGATCTTAAGCTCATTGCATGTTTTAAGTAAGTTTTATGTAAGATCTATGAGGTAGAATGCATGTTTAGCTTATGGTTAGGTTTATGAGATTTTGTTGTGTTTTTGAGCAATGTGTTGTTGTTGTGTGTTGTAGTTGGGGTTTAAGATAGTTTGAAGCCCCTAGGAGACAATGTATGTATATTTGCATGATTTGAATGAGTTATATGCATGTTGGAATGAGAAGGAGAGGTTTTTGTGCAAAGGGAACCAGGTTTCTGCCCTTTGGCAGAAACCGGGTTCGGCAGCCGAAGGACTTTCGGCCGCCGAACCTGCCTGGGAGGCAGGCCTTTCGGCTGCCGAAGTTGCCCCCGAAAAGAGACTTTCGTCTCTGTCTGGGACTTTCGACCGTCGAAGGTGCCGCCGAACCTGCCTGGGTTTCGGCTCTGGAGGGACTTTCGGCCGCCAAAGGTGCCGCCGAACCTGCCCTGTTTAGCCTTCCTTTGCATGTTTTGCATGATTGTTTTAAGGTGTTTTAGGGGGTTTTTGGGGGATGTTTTCAGAGTCATGTTATAGTGTGTTGGTCCCTCATTTGAGTCCACCTGTGTAGGTTCGGACCCGAGGAACCGAGGACCCCAGCAGTGAGTCAGCTGCTTCTGTCAGTGTCAGAGCTAGCCAGAGGTGAGTAGAACTAAACTAAACCTTTTATCTTACTAAATCAAATGCTTAAAGCATATTCATGCATCATGGTTATATGTAATAGGTTGATTGCATTAGTTACACGAATATGTTGCATTGCATAAAATGTGGTTGATGCGGGTGAATGTTGAATGATCCATTAGCCCTCATATGTTATGACATGATGATATGATATGGAAGTCCAGGTGTGGCCTGCACTACGCCCCTGGCACTATGTAAGAGAAAGACCGGACGTGGCCTGCACTATGCCCCCGGCACCATGGATTATGTATGTTATGTTATGTATAAGAGAAAGACCAGGTGTGGCCTACACTACGCCCCTAGCATGATTGGAATATGCAGAGGGTTAAATGGTGACAAGTTCATCCTTGATATGATTAGTTGTGATGTGATGCATTTCATGTTATCATATGTTTAAATGTTTTATTATTCTGCTCACTGGGCTTTATAGCTCACCCCTTTTCCCTTAACCCCAGGTATGCAGGTACAGGGTAGACCAGGAGGTCCGCAAGAGTATTGAAGTCGTCTGTATGTAATAGATAGAATGTGGACATGATGAAATTGTAAAGTTATGAATAGTTATGTAATGTAATGATATTGAGGATTAGAGGTTGTGCTTGACCTATGTGTAAGGTATCCCTTTAAATGCATGATCCTAAATCTTTTTATGATGTTTATGTAAACCAACTCAACATGTATTGTATCGCCCATTGGGGCATTGTTGGGATCCCACAGAGGGATCATGTTTATGATTATGTTCAGTGCATGCACAGGTTGAGTTTGGTGTATGAATGAAAGAAAAGTTTTAATTTTTATGTATGTTGTTGATCATGTATGGGATTAAACAGGTTTACAGGCTGCATGTCAGGCTTGCTATGGGTCCCGGCGGCCTTAAGCCGACCTGGATTCTAGCGCCGGTAGCGATCCGATTTTCGGGTCATTACACGAAGAGTGTGTTACTTATTTTCTTATTCTTCCATACTTTCTAAATATAGTTCTCATTTCATAAATATTGAATTAACTAATTTGTCATGATTTGGAGCTTCCCATATTAAATCTGTATCACTCTCCTTCCTTGAAAAGATTCATCCTCGAATTTTTAACTATAATGACAAGAAAACGATCGACACACATGAGATCCTCTTTGAATTCAATGTGAAATTTCAAGAATGAAGCGCTAAATTTTGACATCTCTCCCTTTTTCTTTTTTTTTTTTAAATCAAACAATTGAAATAATTTTTTTCACTCTTCTTTTTTTTTTTAAATCTTACACAACTGAAATGAAACTCTGTTTTCTTTTATATATATATATATATATATAAGAGAAAGTGTAAAATAAATTGAAATAAAAAATAATGAGATAATTTTAAAAAATATGAAATAAATAAAAATAGATAAATAGGAATTTATCCTTACTCTAATACCGACTGATGCGGAACCTAGGATCAATATGTGATCAAAAACTCCGTCACATAACTTGATAAAGAACAAAGCAAAAATATCTTTTAGAAGGTTGTTCTACTACACCCTAACTAACGAATGTGATTAGAAACATAGATAATAGAGCAAAAATTACTTTAACATACTCCTAACCAACCAATGTGATTAGAAATATGGATGAAGCGATTCCAGTTTCGAGAACACCATAAGAAATTATTGATAAATTAACTAAGTATGGAAGAGATCCATATTAGAACGCCACAAGGTTAAACCTTGATAAGTTGCTAAATAATGGAGAAGAACTAAATATTGTTCATAACATCATCTTTATTTATTTATTGGGTAATTATGGCGGTCACTTTAAGCATGTTTTTATAGCCTCCAAACCCGAATTCTATTGTATGAAGGTGTAATTACAATATAGAAAGAATATTTAGTCAAATAGTCAAACTTAGATTATATTAAAAATCATTTTCCTTTATTGTCTTGGAGAAATCTGCTTCCTAAATAGGCTGCACAAATTTGGTTTCTAATATAGGACAAATTAATTTAAAATAAATTCCACAAAATACTAAAATAACAAAATAATAAAATTGGCCTAAATGCAATTAGGCCATAAATGCATTACGCGATCTGAAATTGTATTGTACGTCCACATGTGTTGAAGAGTGTGTTGCTTATTTTCTTTTTCTCCCATACTTTTCAAATATAGTTCTCATCTCGTAAGCCTTAAATTAAGTGACAGAAGCTTGATTTGTCGTGATACTAGCAAGGAAATGACACAATGTTTCAAGAAGAGGAAAGGAATAACCCTTGACCTGGTGTGCCTTTCAAATATCTAAGCACCTTGTATGCAGCATTCAAGTGAGATTGAGTGGGTCTATCAATGAATTATGATAGAACATGCACTCCATAAGCTATATCAGGTCTTGTTAGGACAATATACATGAGCTTCCCAATTAATCGTCTATAATGCTTGGGTCCTTAAGTAAATCATTATTTTCATGTGTCAACTTGGTATTTACTTCCATTGGTACTGAACTAGGCTTTGCTCCAAGAACTCCAAATTCTTCTAACATTTCTAGAACAAACTTCTTTTGTGTGATAGTAATGAGCTTGAGAAGATCTAGCAATCTCAAGACCAAGGAAGTACTGGAGTTTGCCCAAATCTCTCAATCTAAAATGAAACTTAGAGACTTCTTAAACTGTTCTATTAATTGTCTGCTTTTGCTTGCAATGATCATCTACATAAAAGAAAACACCAATAAATCCAAGTTGAGTGTGTTTAATGAATAAAGAATAGTCAAATTTTGACTAAGTGAACCCTTCCTGCAAGAGATATTTTATAAACTTAAGATTCCACTGCCTTGAAGTCTGTCTCAAGCCATATAGAGACTTCTAAAGTTTTCATACTAATTTAGAATTGTCTTTACACTCCCCTTGAGGCAGATAACCTAAGGGAAGGTCCATGTAAACTTCCTCACTTAATTCACCATTAAGAATGCTTTACTAATATCATTACTGATATCCAATTGGGACATGCCAATCTTGCCCTTTGAGTATACCCTTACAGTGGTGTGTTTAGCCACAGGGCTAAAGGTTTCTTGAAAATCAAATCTTACCCTTTGAATATACCCTTTAGCTACCAGCCTTACTTTGTGCCTTTCAACAGTTCTATTAGCATTAAACTTTATTTTGAAGACCCATTTGCAACCTATTGATCTTGCTCCAGCAGATAATGGAGTTATGGTTCAAGTTTGATTTGATTCCAAAGCATCAAGTTCAGTCTTCATGGCTTCCCTCCAATGAGCAAATTTAACAACTTGATGGTGTATCTGAGGTTTATATGTGGCATAGACATTTAAAATAAAAGACTTATAAGAAGGAGAAAACCTATGATAAGAGAGAAACTTCTGAATGGGATGAGATGTGACACATGATGAGGATGATTCATTTGAATGATTTTGTAGCTAAACGTGATAATCATGCAAGTATGTGGGTAATTTAGAAGCTCTAGAGCTTCTTCTTACTACTGGCAAGGGAGCGGGTGATAGATGAGGATCAATAGTTTCAATAGTCTGTGAATCAATAGAACTATGTGTTTTAATTAGGGCTGTGCAATCGGTCGGTTCGGTTTCGAACCGAACCGAACCGAAAAAATCGAAAACCGAATTGTAAAAATATTAAAAATCGAAAAAACCGATTATAAAAATATAACCGAACCGAATCGAACCGATAAAAATCGGTTCGGTTCGATTCGGTTCGATTCAAACCGAAATCTGTATTTTTTTAAATTTTTTTCTTCTAATTTCAGTAAAATAATTCAATAAATGTTTCACATAAATTTATCAATAAAAATTGTCTAATATATAAGGATAATATTTAAAAAATTCATATAAATCCATATAAAATTTAAAAATATAAATCAAACCAGTGTTTTAAATAATAAAAATATATTAAAAATTGGTTTTTCGGTTTTTCGGTTATTTAACACGTTTAAACCGAACCGAACCGAAAACCGAATAAGTTGAAAAATATTAACCGAACCGAACCGAACTTTTCGATTAACCGAACCATTAAATCGAAATCGATCGGTTCGGTTCGGTTTTTCGGTTTAAACCGATTTACGCTCAGCCCTAGTTTTAATAGTCTATGAATGAGGAGCATAAGCTTCAATATCAGTGGGTTGTGATTGAATATTAACTTCAAGGCCATGAGTTGTGGGATCTGAACAAGGCATAACAGGCAAGACAAGATTAGGAACTTCTAGAGAATCATCAGAAATTGAATATTGACCTTGTTTGAATGGAAAATTCTCTTCGTAAAAAATGAAATCTCTAGACACAAAGGAAGTGTGAGTATCTAAATCATAAAGTTTGTACCCTTTAACCCCAACTGGATAACCAATGAACACACATTTTCTTGACCTTGATTCAAACTTAGTTTTGTGGGCAGGAATGTTGGAAGCAAAGGATAAACAGCCAAAGAATCTCAAATGTTCATAAGCAGGAGGTTTGCTAAAGAGAATCTCATAAGGAGTCTTATTGTGATGATAAGCCATAGGAGTTCAATTGATCAAATAAGTAGCTATCAAGACTGCAGGTCCCAAAAAATGCAAAGGTAAATGTGAATGAAATAATAAAGCTCTAGCCACATTGAGTATATGCCAGTGCTTCCTCTTTACTACTCCATTATGCTGTGGAAAGTAGATACATCTTCTTTGATGTATAATACCACTAGATGCAAAGAAATTCTCTAGATTGAATTCACTAACATTGTCAGTCCTTATTTGTTTAACACATGTATGAAATTGAGTTTGCACAAACTTGCAAAATTGAGGTACAAGAAAAAATACTTCAGACTTGGTTTTCAAGAGAAATGTCCACATAAACTTGGAAAAATCATCTACAATAATCAAGAAATAATGATTTTTATTGATATCCTTCTGAGAGTAAGGTCCTCAAACATCCATATGTACTAATTAAAAGAGGAAAGTGGTTTCAGGAATGTGCTGAGGAAAGGATAATTTCCTTTGCTTGGCTCTATTACAGGATTCACAAGAACAAACAAATTTATTGCATTGAAAATTTAACTTGGACTATAAAACTAAAAGTTTATTATCATATGGATGCCCCAAATGATGGTGCCATATTTCAAAGGCGTGTTTAGCAGTTGCAAAGTTAGCAGAACAAGGACCTGAGTAAATGGTTGATTGTTGTTCTAAGTAGAATAATCCACCTCTTTGTTTAGCCAATCCAATCATCATCCAAGTGGAAAGATCCTAGATGCAGCATTGATCATTCATGAAAAGAAGTCATATATGTTGTGAATTAATCAACTTGCTTACTGACAGGAGATTGAAATTGAAAACAGGAATAAACATCACATCATTGAGAATCAGACTTGAATTTAGTTTCACAGAACTAATGGACTCTACTTGAACCTTTTGTCCATTAGATAGAGACACAAAGGAATTATTGATTGGTGATGAGTGCATAAATGATGAAACATCACAAATAATATGATCAGTAGCCCCAGCGTCAACAATCCAACCTGAGTGACTTGAACATGACTTAGAATTCTGATGAACTGTATGGGATACTTGGTGCCATACTTACTACATTGACTTGTGAGTTTTGAGAAGGAGGAGAAGAAGAAGTGTTGTGTGAAATTTGATCATTGAGAAGAGTCATGAGTTTGAGTCGTTCCTTGGAAAGATTCAGTTGACTTACAGTCTCATTACTGGCAGAAGATACATGCTGAATAGAAGATCTTGACAAATGGTTAAAATTATTTCCAGATGGTGCACCACTTCTTGATTTTGTGAACTTAAAGTCTGTTGGAAATCCAATAAGCCTATAGCATTGAGCCTTGACATGGCTAGATTTGCCACATTGAAAACAAGTTATGTCAACTTTGCTTTTCTCGACAACCATAACAGCAGCTTTAGGAAATGATTGTGTCTGTATTACCATAGATCTTTTCGTCTCCTCTCTAAGAACCATATTATAGGCCTGATCCAAAGAAGGAAAAGCCTTCATCATGATCAATTGCGAGCGAACTCCTTGATAGGTTTCATTCAATACATTCAGAAATTTAAACACACAATCTTTCTACAAGGTTTCTGCATATTTAAGAAGAAATTCAGAGTTGCATTTTTCCACAAGAATATGAAGTTAGAGGTCTGAACACCCTTAACTCCTCCCAAATTACATTTAGTTCAGTAAAATATGCATCAACAGATTTCGTTCCTTGATTTGTAGTGCACATAAGTTTCTAAAAATAAGAAATTTGTTAATCATCAAGTTCTGGGAATCTGCGATTTAACTTGTTTCAAATCTGTTTGGCATCTTCCAAATAGAAGACTGTGGAAGCAATAGATAGAGAGATCAACCTGAGGAGCCAAGTCACAATAAGATTGTTGCATCTGATCCAAGAAAGATAAAAGAGAATTTTTTGGCGAGGGCTTTGGAATATTGCCATCTAAGAAACCTTGTTTATTTCCTATTGGAACTGCTAGCAAGAAAGATCGTTTCCAAGAAGAAAAATTTGAAGAGTTGAGTTATGATGTGATAATCATGAAACTATGATTTTTCAGAGTGGTGAAGAAAATAAGGTGAGGAAGTGTAACGAGCCCAAAATGGACCGTCACCGGCGCTAGGATTCAGGTCGGCTGAAGGCCGCCAGAACCCGTAGCAAGCCTGCTATACGCTCTGTGTACCTGTAAACTCTCACACATGATCATATATTTTCTGTGAAAATAACAACTTTTCTCTGGACCAAGGCTTAACCTGTGCATGCACTAACTCTGTACTCTGTACCCCTGACTAGAGCTTGCTCTAGAGTCTCACCTCAGAAAGTGAAAAGATAAACTCATTCTTATCCTTTCAACCGACTGAGGGCCTTTTATAAGTGGCTGGCCAGACCACCTTCGGCGGCCTATCGTGAAACCGAAAGCCATGCATGTTCGGCGGCCGAACCTGGCTTTTCTGCCTTGGTTCTTTTCTTTCAGAATGTCATTTCTTTTCAACTTTAACACTTTAAAACATATTATATTACTTTAGAAAAACATAACTCTTACCCTTCTAGAGGATTCCGACATCCTGGATTCCATCAGACGACAGGAATTCCGATGTCAGACTCTAGCCGGGTATTACAGGAAGCGTCCACCATTTGCAGAACTTGACTCTGCTACTGCCATGGCAAAAAATTTTAAAAAAAGCGAAAGAAGAAAAATGATGAAAAGAAGAGAAAGAAGAGAAAAAAAAAAAAAAAACCTTATTCCTTTAGTTTTGATACCATGTTACTGATATCTCATGAACAAGTTAAGTTGTACAGTTAATTAGTTACAAATTAATCATAATAAATTAACTAATTCAGCTAACTTAAATACTGACTATTACAAAACAAGTCTTTTTAACTATTTTTTCTCTTTATAAATTTTATTTTTAAATCCAACTTAATCGATTTTAGATAGAAATCGATTTAAATTAAATTGTCATAATTCAGGTCAATTCGGTTCTATTTAAATGGTTGAACTTTTTATTGAATTTTTTTATTACACTTTATTTTAAATATTTTAAATTTTAAATTTCCATTAAAATATTCAATTTTAGTTATGATTTAATTCTTTTATATTAAAAAAATATATTATTACTTGCTAATTAATTTAATTTGATTTTATTATTTTTTTGTTAAAATTGAAATGAATTGAAATCCTTAAAATTTTTTAAAAATAAGATTAAATTGAATAAAAAAATAAATTAAAATTTTAAATTAATTTAATTTAATTTTGTAATTTAAATCGAATGCCTCATACCCACCTTTATATTTACATTTAAAAAATTTTACACTCCACATAACCATTTTTAAAAGAGAATAAACTTTTATATTTTAAATGGCAATGTGTAAAAGAGGATAATATATTGAAAGGTACCAAGTGGCGATGTTAGAGAGCATCTAACTTGCTATATATAGAGAGATTTTTGTGAAGTTAATTGGATAAAAAGAAAATAACCTCACTTGGCTCTCTTTTTATAAAGTTATTTATATTTATATTTTAATTATTATGTGATTTTCTTTTCATTTAATTTTTTTCATAATTAATTTAATTGAATAATCTTTTCACCTATTTTATTAATAATTTATAATTAACATATTTTTGAAAAGGAAAGTTGATTAGATAATTTTTAATTTAATCTTAGTTGTGATCCATTCACTGTAATTTTTTTTTCTTTTGAAATGAGAATTGGAGATTGAAAGAGTAGAATTTAAAATTTCTCAAATTTACTCAAATGTATTTACTACCAAATTAAGTCAACGAGTACTTTTCAATTAAATGAGGGTAAAATATTAAGTGATTAAATAAAATAAAATAAAATATTAATATTTAATTAGTCATTTAAATTTTATGCTTTTCAATTAATGAATTATTTATCTTTAACAAAAAAAAAAATAACAATTTAAGTTATCGGGTAGATTGGCGCCAACTGCCAAGGGGCCATCCTGGAATTTTTTTAAAATTATTAGGAGCATATGATTATTTTACTTTAACATGAATCCATAGGAAAAAAATTACAATGAAATCCCTTAATTTTTAAAAAATTCATTAATTCATCCACATTTAAAAATTACTCAATTAAAATATTCTTATATTTTATAAAATCAAATCTTTCTAGTCTTTTTGTTAAAAAAATTCATTAACTTGTCTTATATATTTTATTATTTAATCTGATATAATTTTAACTATAATATAATTTAATTTATATATTTTTAAATATCAATATCATTTTTTAATTAATGTTAAAATAAATTAACTAATAATTTTTTAATAAATATAATAAATACTTTGAGTTTAAACAATATATAATTTTAACAAAGTGATTTTGATATAATGTATGAGCTAGTGGATTTTCTAAAAACTCAAAGTAATTATCGTATAAATAAAATTTAACCCTTAAAATTTTTATCTATATGTTCGTCTCTTTCTCTATTATTTTAAAATGAAAAAAAAAATATTTTTAATTTTCAAAATTTTAATTTTAACTATTCTATTTATTTTTTTAAAAAAATATTTATAAAATAAATTATTCAGTTATTAATTAATTTATTTTTATATACCATTTTATTATCACAAAATGATAATTACGTTTAGTTATTTCATGTGATTAAAATTATAGATTAAAATATTTAATTATAGGAAAATAAATGTCTAACATTTTTTTAAAAAAATTCTAAGTAATAATTTGATTATTTAATGGATTTTATATACTATTTAAATTTTTAAAAAATAAGTTTAATAGAAAGGGGTTAGATTATATATTTTTTAAAAAGTCTTAAATAATATATTAAAAACAAATAGTTTATGTATAATAGGTTAGACTATTCAGATTATACCAAAAAAAAAAAAAAAAGAAATTGTAAATACTCATGTTCAAAATTTGATATAGACAAATTGGTTCAACTTCTAAAATGTTATTCATGTAGATTTTTTTTCAATTATTCTGCTTAATTTGATTTTCAACTTGAGAATTTTATTTTTATTATGTGTACAAACTATTTTTTTTTAAAATTAAATGAAAATGGAGATATTACTGACTAACCCAGATAAATAAACCGTCCTATTACACACAACTTAAAACCTAAAGTTTTAAATAAAAAAAATTAAAAGATATCAAAACTCTTTTTAAAAAGTGTCAATTAGACTAACTCCAAAGGAAAACTTGGCTTTATATATATTTAGTCTTTTCTTTTTTAAATATTAGGGTGCGCATGACTTGAGTTAGCGTATTTGAGAGAGGCAACCGGATGATGCCAATTTTTATTCACAATACTTCATATTCCTCTCCATAAGGTTATTTAAAATTTTTCTTTTAAATAAATCCACAGTTTTATGTCCAACAACAATTAGATCGTATTATATTAAAAATATTATTATTTTAATTATTTACATATTAAATAATTTAATACTCCCTTATAATTTTTATTCATTTTTTTTAAATTATTATTCTAATGATATATAAATTGATTGCTATAATCTTATTTAATTTTATATTATTTTTAAAATAATCTTTTATTTAATATTATTTTTTAAAATAAGTTCTTAATTTTTGTTAAAATTTAATATTTTTAATATGAATATATAATAAAATTTATTTTTTTAATATGCATAAAAAATAAAATAAAAGAAAAGATAGAATATGATAAGATTTATTTGGCTTTAATGCAAGACTATGGGTATATTTAGAAAAAAAAAAAAGTTGAGTTATTTGGCACTTAATAAAAAGTGTAGGTGGATTTTAACTTATTCATATTTTTTATTTATATTCAGATAAGTTTTAAAAATAATGTATGCTTAGCCTGATTTAATTTAATAGCAAAAGAAATCTTATTTATTTGAGAGATCAAGTTTCGGATTTCATAATATTTTTCAATCTCCTTTCAAAAAGAAAAAACAGTCTTTCATTTTTTTTAATATTCCCTATTATAATAATAAAAGAAAAATACTACCTCTCTCTTTAACTTACCACCTATACTCATCTTTGCGTCCCTTTCTCTTTATTACTTATATTTTTCTGAATGAAAGGATTAAACTTATATTAAATAAGTCACTAATTTTTTTTTTTTTCGAAATGGGAGTGGGGATTCGAACATCTATCAGATTTATCCGAATGCACTTACCACCAGACTAAGTCTGTGAGTTCAAGTCACTAATTTTTTAACATTCCCAAATTAATAAGTCACTAATTTTTTTCTTTTAAATAAAACTCATAATTTAAGACAAATGAAAACTAAATCAATTTTTAGAAGATGAATAGACTAATTTTCTAAATCTAAAAGGTAGTTATTAAACTAAAATTAAATTAAAATATTATGATTTGGTCTAAATTTTTTTAAAAAAAAATTAATTTCAACTTCTGAAAATGGTTTGATAATGATGATCTGAGATCCAATAGAATAGGATTTTACAAGGGTTTTGGTATTAGAGAATAAAGCCTAAACTTTCTGAGGAGGGGACTCCCCTTTTATCCATTTCATCTTGCTTGCTGGTGACGTGTAAAGGCCTCTACAGGATTGGGCCACGCGTCTCTGCCATACAGATTCGGGCGTACGAGGAGGGTATCAGGCGCCTGCTCCATGCGTAACGGCCTCTGATTCTCCTTGTGCGTACGTTCGAGCGGATTTGCCAGGCTATCTGGTGAGTATCATTCTGGATCCTAGGTTGGGCCGAGAGTTGGGCCAGAGAGGAAAGGGCCTGCTTTGTGCGGACTGGGTCGATCTGAGTGAGGAAGCTTGGTCGAGCCCGGCCTTGAAAGTTGGATGAGCCGGGCCTGCTTTGAGTACCAAGTACGTGGGCCTTTACTTTGTGGGCTTTAGGTTGTGGTCAAGGCCCTGGACCGGGGTGAAGAAATCTAGCGGTCATCAATTGCCCCTTCACCTTCTCGGTAGTTATTGCTCCAACTGCCGAGGGGGTGAATATCGAGAACCATTATGACCGCGCCTGTTCGTGTTCAGATGCCTTCATAACACCCTTTCATCTTTTTGTCACTGCTCAGTTTTTGAATCCTATCTGCTCTTTCCCCTTTCTGGCTTTTCTCTATTCTCCGTGTTCTCTGCTATCTTTGCTTTCCTGTCACCGTCATCTGGTCATGCCTTTTCTTTCCTTTTCCATGAATATCTTTTAAGATTCGGACATCGTTAGCTTAGAGTCTAGCATAACTCTGCCTTGTGTTAAGGCCTTAGGCTCTGAGTATATATATCAGCGCTAGCTCTTCTTCATTCTCAAACCCTCTGTTGGAGCGAGAGATTCTTGTTTTATCTGTGACGGGTCCATTTGACGCCTTCTTCAAACAGATAGAGGTGAGCTTGAGGTTATATTGCTTTGCTGCCCCAGAGGTTTGCTTTAATCTTGCATTTGTCATCTTGCTAGAAAATAATTCTGACTTATCTCTGTTTTGGAACTGTTCTGCAGTACCTGAGATAAAGATGAATCAGTTCAAAGTTCTTGAGAATTTGAGGTTACCTCTAAGGAGTTTGAACGTTGCTTTGGAGATCCTTCTGGTAGGGCGGTCGATGGGTGGGACCATTCAGCAAATTGTTGAAACTACTTTACCCGGGTCGTCTGGCCGGCCTCCTCCTCTGCTTGTTGTCCGGGCTTCAAAGAGGTTCTGGGCTGTTGAAGGGTTTATTCTAACTTTGCCTTTCTTCGAGAGGGAAAAGGAAATTTCCCCGATGTCCATGTTGTCTTCTTTTGATATAAATGGAGGTGGCGAAAATGATCAATTTATTGTCCCCTTTGGTGTGGAGTACTGGTATTATGAGGGGCTGAGAT
Organism: Manihot esculenta; assembly: GCF_001659605.2. NCBI lineage: Eukaryota > Viridiplantae > Streptophyta > Magnoliopsida > Malpighiales > Euphorbiaceae > Manihot > Manihot esculenta. The sequence goes on from NC_035167.2 coordinate 15,093,338, forward strand.
CTGCTGCACTCAGTCAAGCTTCCGTCGATGCCTTCGAATATATGTTCTGTGATCTTCCTGAAGCCGTAACTAGAAAACTTATGTTTTCAGGGTACATTCGAACAAGCTCAGATATTATATCCTGTTCGTATGTACCATGAATCACATTTGGGCAACAGGATGCCGACCTATAGGGGAACAGTGAGAGATGCTTATGGGAATCAACTTGTTCAGTTTCCCTATAATAACGAGACCGATCTTGGCCTTCCTGCTAAATTTATTTTCCAAGCTACGAGAATTCCTCCTATCTGAAGACTAGGGTAGTGGGGTAGGTGATAGTGATGTAAACGCAGACGATGTATCTGATCATGTAAATCCTCTAAGGATAGCTTTTTGTTCTGTAATGTGGGTATTTGTAACGCGCTGTAATGAAACTTTCGTTTTAATGAAATTCTTGTTTTTCATTCATACTTGAGCTGTTCTTCCTTTGTCATGGATGAAGTACTGAGACTGCTTTCTTCGTAGTTTTATCCAACTAAATTTTGCTTTTCCCGAACTGGACTGACCATATTCGTGAGCTTTTGCTCTTAATCGATGAGCTGAGCTCCGGACTCACTTAGCCAACTAAGCTTTCGGTTAACTTTTTCCGAACTAGAATATCCGACCTGTGAGCTCTGTCCTTACTCGATGAATTGAGCTTTGAGTCTCCTTAGCCAATTGAGCTCTCAAGTTATGTTTCCCGGGTTGGACTAATCGACCTGTGAGCTTTGTCTTTTATTCATGAGTTGGACTCTGAGCCCTCAGCTCTGTACAATTCCGGAGTGCCCTCATCGCTTCTTTCCGATCTCGTAGCCTTTGTTTAATAACGATAAGTCAAATTTATAACTTTTTAAGTGGTGGGCAGGTCTGACCTTTATCGTGCTCCTATCTGCTTGTATTTTTGAGCCTTTTCATGACTTGCCCCTTTATTTCCTCGGTATTTACCATAGGGGTGGTGAAGTGGTAAATTTTTGTAAGTTAAGTTGTACTGACTGGGAAATATGGGTAGAGCCCTGTCTTTAAGGTTCGGGCGAGTTGGGCTTGTATTATGTAAACGGCGAATGGGCTTTTGAATGATGGGCTGTCATCATGGACCTGGCTCTTGATGGATGTGGATAAGCCCAGCGATCATCTTTTTGCCCCTTTACCTTCTCGCCGGTTATTATCTAACCGTGGAGAGGGGAAACTTCGAGAGTAATTAATGATCGCACCGTTCCAAGACAAAACTGTTCAAATCAACGTTCCGTCTCATTATTGCCTTTCATTTCGACTTCTTTCTGTCTTCCGAAGAAACTAGCTCTCTTCTGCTTTTTGTTGTCCTGCAACTCCTTCTGCTTTTTTCACCCTATTGCATTTTCAGGTACGCTTTTTTGTTCTTCCATGGAAGGTCCAAAGCTCCCCGATGTCGTTAATATTAGGTCGCATATTACTTCTTCCAACATAACTAAGTACATTTCCCAGAGGCTCTTAGATACTCCTCTGTATCTCATTCGAGCGCCTTTTCAAAACGAAAGGATAGTCCTTCCTAACCCTCCTCCTCCTGGTTTGATTGATCCCCAAAGGGGTCGCTGTATAGTGTTCTTTCTCAAACAGAGGGATTTCGGTCTACCGTTTCCTTTTACCCCTTTCTTTATTGAGGTTTTCGAGAACTTCGGGGTAACCCCTCGGATGTTATACCCAAATTCTATTTTGTTTCTGTCCTGTTTTGAGTCTATTTGCCTGAGTTGGGGTTTTACCCCCACAGCGTGTCTGTTTGTCACTTTTTTCCGTCTGGTTAGGGCAGTTCAGAATTTTTATTACTTTTCCCCCCGTAGTGGGTTGTCTCTTTTCACGGGCTATAAGGATTCCATAAAGGGATGGGTAGAGAATTTCCTTGTGGTGGAGCTGAAATTAGAGTCCGCCCGATCGTGGGAGGTGGATCTAAGTTGGGAGGAGGTCCATCTGGGTTGCAACGAGCTACCCTAATTGAGCCTTATTGAGCAGGTGGGGTTGCTTCGACTGACTTCCGTTGAAAGGAAGTATGACGTCGAGAAGTGTATGTTCGTGTCCAATCTTAGGGATATCCGGGACACGGGTATATTGCTTTGTCTAGCGATTCTGTTTCTTCTTTGCTCATGATATCAGAAAGTATGCTGACTCTTTATAATTTCGTGTTTTTTGCAGCTTCTGAGGTTAAAATGGATGAAATCAAGTTCCCCAAGAACTTTGTCCTGTCTCGGGATAATATGCACGCAGTTTTCGACGCTTTTTCGGCTGGGCGTTCGGTGTCTGAGGCTGCTGCGGAGGTGGTTCAAGCTGTTTCCTCCAAAAAGGTTAGCCGACCTCCTGCCAAAGCTTCTTCTCGAGCTTCTAAACCAAGCTCTCGCGGCACCAAATCATGTCGGCCATCTAGCCGTGGTGGATCGAGCTCAACTCTTAAGCCCGCTGAAGGGTCTAAATCTACTCCAGCTTCCTCGGAGGGCGCGAGGGAAACCTCCTTAGCCATTGTGGAGCAGACCCAAGTCGTTGAACAAGTGGAGTCGGGTCTTGTCCATTCTCCTGAAGGGGTGTCAGGGGGAAAATCTAAGTCCCCCGTTACTGAAGACAAGGAGGCCTCTGGGAAAGGGATGGAGATCATCCTCATAGAGGACCAAATCCCAGATGTTCCTTCCCAAGATGCCCCTGCCTCTGTGGGGACTGGGCCTGAGGGATCTGAAGGCATTCCACTAAAGACCGGGGATAAGCGCCCAGCCCCTTCTGGAACATCTTCCCCATCTCCTGCTCGGAAGAAATCCAGGGCCGCCACAGGATCTTCTCCAGCTCTTCCTCCCATTGGGAAGGAGAGAGGTGTTCCTGCTGTGCCTTTGTTATCTTCTTCTGACAATGCTCTAAACGCGTCGGACATTACCTCTGAATCTCCGGCCAGTGCTGTTGCCGAACTTCTTAGAGAGCGAATGTTCGGTGGAATTTCCGAGGCCTCAGATCCGCGTCTTCTTGCCCTGACTGGTCTCTTAGCCAGTTCTACCAAGGAACAAGCGTCCTTTCGGTCTCGCTCTCGTGAGGAGCTCGGATCGACGATTAGGGAGATGCTTCTGATGGTAAATTACTTCTCCACTTCTCTTTTAGTTTGCTTTATTTCTTTTTCTTTGACGATTGTTATTCCGTACTAGGTGACGGGCCTCTTTATGGAGGTGGATGTTCGTGATCGCTCCTTTCGGGAGTCTGTAGACCGTCGGATTGAAGAGGCACGTCTGGATGAAAATTTGTCTGCAACTAGTGACGCCCGGGGTAACCTTGCAGCAGCTCGGGAGCATACCCAGTCCCTCTAGGTAGAGTTGCACTCTGCGCTGGAGGTCATTAAAAAGGCTGAGGAGAAGGCAGTTGAGACAGCAGAGCACACCAAGTCTTTAGAAGCAGAGCTGTCTCATACTCGCAAGGTTCTCAAGGAGTCTGATGAGAGAGCAGCTGCCGTGGAGGCTCATTGTACAGAAGTTTTAAAGCAGCTGTCTTCTATGACGGGGGCCCTTCGAGAGAGAGATGAGGCTGTGAGCCAGAGAACTGAGGTCCAGCATCAATATGAGGCCTTAAAGGCTGATTCTGAAGGACTGCAGGTTCACCTGAAGGAGGTGAAAGCTCAGAAGGAAAGGGCCCTAGCTCGGGTGGAGGTCCTTGAGCGGGAGTTGAGTACGAGCTCTGATCGTATCCGAGACCTGGCTTCATCGGCTGAAGAGTTCAACCTTCGCCACCAACAGCTCAACCATGAAGTCAGGACCTTGGAACGTAAGTGTTCAGCCCTGCTCAAGGTAGTAAAACATGTTGAAGACAGGGCTCAGCTAGAGCGTGAGCAATGTATAGCGGAGTATCAGGAGTCTGATGAACTGAAGAGGAAGATCGAGCAGGCCTGTGAGGTTCACCTTCAGGACTACAAAGATTCTTCTGAATTGAAGGCGTTTGTAGCTGAGGCTTGTGAAGCACATCTTGATGAATATAAAGCTTCCGCTGAGATGGGGTCGGCTATTTTTAAGAAAGCCTTTCGTATGTATGTAACCGGTTACAATCGTGGTTTAAGGGAAGCTAGACACGCTCCTGATATTCCTTTGGAAAAGCTTCGTAAGCCCGAAGTGGACTCGGATGGCGAGCCGGTGTTATATGGGGAAGATGATTTCCTTATGCCCAGAGGGGATTGTCGCGTCGCAGGCCGGCCATCTGTGTCTTCTTCAGAAGAATCCGAGCCGGAGGGGGAGGACGAGGAAGTTCTTGGGTCAAAGGGAGATGACCCTAATTCTGAGAAGGAGGACCCCCACCTAGAGTCAGAGATTGCCCCTGTTGTTAATGTTGAGAGGCTTGATCCAAAGGAGGCCGTGCTTCCTCCAGATGTAGTTGTAAATAAAGATAGTGTAGACGAGGATGTTCTCACAGATGTGAGCCCTTTAAGGACTATTTTTCCTTCCACTTCATCTGAAAAATAGATTGTAACAGCTATTTTAATGAAACTTTGATTCCTTTTTCCTTGAACTATTCTTGTTCTTCATATTTATCTCTGCTTTTCATACTTGTAATATTTACACTACGTATTCTTATTCATAAGCTTTTTCCCCACTGAATCAGTCTTAAGTTGTGAGCTCAATTCTTAGCTAATTGTCTGAGAGATCAAGTCTCATATCTTTTAATAGCGACTAAAATGTTTGTTTTTCTGTTTTTAACCCTTTCTTCTTGGTTGTGACTTCGGATGTCTGTTCCAGACAAACTGATTTGGGCTTTGAGTATAGCCTTTTTACTTTCATTTATCTTCCTGCTGGTTTCTTCGTTTATGAGCCTTTTTATAGAAGGAGCTCGGCTTTTCGCTCGGCCTTTATACTTCGAGCGTTAGGGTACAGGACTATCCGAACTGGGAGCTCGGCCTTTTCTTCTTACCCAGGCTTTAAGTATTATCAGTCATTTCGAGGTCGGCGTTTATTAGCTGTTATGCCCTGAACCTCTTCAGGAGGTCAGAACCTCTTCGGGAGGTCGGAATCTAATTTTTCCTTGATAGCCTTGGGCCCTTCTTTTTTGTGAGGTTGGAACAGTATTTTTATAAGTTGTCCCTGCATATGATATGAGAAATTTTCACTTCGGGAGGTTTTTGGGACCTTCACCGACCGTTCTTGTTTTGTTTTTCCGGGAGTTCTTAGGGGATCCCGGTCTTCATGCTCCGGGAGGTCCTTTAAGGTCCTCACCGGCCATTTTTGTTCCGGGGTGACCTCGGGGCCCGCCGGCTGTTTTTTGCTTCAGGAGATCTTACGGGATCCTGATCGTTTTTGTTCCGGGGTGACCTCGGGGCCCCGCCGGCTGTCTTTTGCTTCAGGAGATCTTACGGGATCCTGATCGTTTTTGTTCCGGGGTGACCTCGGGGCCCCGCCGGCTGTTTTTTGCTTCAGGAGATCTTACGGGATCCTGATCGTTTTTTTCCAGGGTGACCTCGGGGCCCCGCCGGCTGTCTTTTGCTTCAGGAGATCTTACAGGATCCTAATCGTTTTTGTTCCGGGGTGACCTCGGGGCCCGCCGGCTGTTTTTTGCTTCAGGAGATCTTACGGGATCCTGATCGTTTTTGTTCCGGGGTGACCTCGGGGCCCCGCTGGCTGTCTTTTGCTTCAGGAGATCTTACGGGATCCTGATCGTTTTTGTTCCGGGGTGACCTCGGGGTCCCGCCGGCTGTCTTTTGATTCAGGAGATCTTACGGGATCCTGATCGTTTTTTGTACCTAATTGAGGTTTTGCACAATATTCAGGCACATTGGCCTTACTGTCGCTTCGTCATCTCAGCTGGTTTTGTGTCTAACTGAGGTCTTGTTTTTCAAGGGGTCTCTCTGAGCCCTATTTGTTCTTTTTCACGGAGGAGTATTATTCACAAAGATAATCACATTGTATAAACAATTTTATTCACTCATGTGTGTCAGAATACAATGTTTTTCTTTACAAATATATTAAGGGAAATACCTCTTTAAGTGCTGGATGTTCCAAGCGTGGGACTCAGGGTTTCCTTGCATATCTTCGATCTGGTATACCCCTGGCTTGACCACTTTTGTCACCCTAAATGGACCCTCCCAGGTCGGTGCTAACTTGCCCGCGGCCGCTCTTTTTCCTGTAGCTTCTAAGTTTCTTAGGGCCAGGTCTCCCACTTTTAAGCTTCTCTCTCTAACCTTTTGGTTGTAATATCGTGCTGCCCGTTGTTGATAAGCAGCAGTTCGGATTTGGGCTTCTTCCCTAACTTCTTCAAGAGCATCTAGGTTGCTTCTTAACTTGTCCCCATTAGTGTTCTCACTAACGAATTGGACTCGGTGAGTGGGAATCTGCAACTCAACTGGGACTACGGCCTCTGTGCCATAAGCAAGTGCAAAGGGTGTTTCTTTAGTGGGTGATCTGGGAGTGGTTCGGAGTGCCCACAGGATACTGTTGAGTTCTTCAGCCCAATTCTCCTTTGCGCCATCTAGCCGTTTCTTTAACCCTTGGAGGATAGCTCTGTTAGTGACTTCTGTTTGGCCATTAGTTTGAGGATGGGCCACAGAGGAGAATTTGTGCCATATGCCCATGTTCGTTGTGAAGGCTCTGAAGGTACTGCAGTCAAATTGTCTGCCATTGTCTGAGATAAGCACTCTAGGTATGCCGAATCTACAGATGATATGCCCCCACACGAAATCTATCATCTTGCAAGCTGTGATTGTGGCTATTGCTTCTGCCTCTGGCCATTTTGAAAAGTATTCTACAGCCACCACCACGAATTTCCTTTGCCCCGTAGTCTTGGGGAACGGTCCCAGGATATCGATTCCCCATTGTGAGAAAGGCCATGGACTGGATATGCTTGCTTGAGGAGTGGCAGGGGTTCTGATGGCATTAGCAAATCTCTGACATACGTCGCACTTCCGGACAAACTCTTCTGCTTCTTTTTTAACAGTGGGCCAATAGTATTCTTGCCTGAATACTTTGTTGGCTAATGTTCCTGCTCCTTCGTGGGCTCCACATAGGCCTCTATGTATCTCTTCCATTACCTTTGTAGCCTCTTCCGGGCTCACACATCGGAGCCATGGACTGGATTTTCCTTTTCTGTATAAGGTCCCCCTTATTGCTTGGTAGTTGGCGGCACGAGCTGCTATCTTTCTGGCTTCATCTTTATCTTCGGGGAGCTCGCCCTTTTCCAAGTATCTCAGGTATGGGGTCATCCAAGTTGGGTTTTGTTCTACCTGCAGTATCGTGTTAGTTTTATTAAAAGCAGGTGTATGGACCTATTGTATGTACACTTCATCGGGAAGCTGTTCCAGTTCTTCTTTGGATAATCGGCTAAGCAGATCTGCTTCCTCATTTTCCTCTCGGGGTATTCTTTGAAACCTGATGGTTACTTCTCGACTTGTGAGCTCGGCTTCTAAGGTTTTTACTTTAGCCAAGTAACTTTGCATAAGGGGATCTCTAGCCTGATACATCCCTGTTACTTGGTTGATCACCAGCTGAGAGTCGCTGTTTATCTCGAGATCGGTTACTCCTACTTCCAGTGCCACTAACATCCCATTTATTAGGGCTTCATATTCTGCCACATTATTCGAGGCTTTGAACTCTAGACGTAGGGCGTAACACACCTTAAAATCCTCTGGCCCCTTAAGCATTACTCCGGCACCATTGCCCTCAGTGCTTGATGCTCCGTCTACATACAGCTTCCAGTTAAATTCTGGATGAGGCTCCCCCTCACATTGCTGTCCTGCTATCCCTGAGGATGATCCTCCCTGCTCCTCGTTGAATGAGCATTCTGCTATGAAGTCAGCCAAAGCTTGAGATTTTATAGCTGTCCTGGGTCGATATTCTAGACAGTAAGGGCTGATCTCTACGGACCAAGCCAACATCCGTCTTGAAGTTTCCGGCCTCAAGGCTGTTGAACCACGCCCGCGCTGGTCCCGAGAGCGTCGTTGGGAATACTTTACACATTAAGGCATCAGATAGAGTTTGCAACTCCATGAAGGTCTTATAGTTCATGACGTGCTCCCTCGGGTTACCAGTTCCATCATAAGCCGCCATTGATGGCATCATAAACTTCTTGGGGACAGTCTCTTGCTGCACCCACTTTGAGAAAGGGGAAGAAGTAGGCAAAGAGGTTTGGCTTTGGTCTTTCTTACCTAGCTCGGCGAGGAGCTGTTCTCTCAGTTTCTTCAACTTTTGGTCCACCTTCTCGTCTTCTGGGCTGAGTTTTTTCTCCAGGTGGTACTCCTCCTCTTCTGCTTCAGTTCCCGTCCATCCGGTTATTTCGGCGGAATAGTTATCTACCTCCTCATTTTCTATCATCTCTCTCGCCCTCCTCCCATGGATTCGGGCCTCCGGTTCTTCCTCTTCGCCGGCTCTTCTTCCTCTTTCTTCAGTATCACGGCTGCTGGTTTGAAGACGGTCAGGTGCAGGTCGGGGGTCATTGGTCTGAGGTTCTTCTACAACCGGGAGTGTATTTACTGGGGTGTTGAGGCCTCTCTGTTGCATTATCTGCCCCAACCAATGGGCAGTATTCTGTAACTGGAAAGCCATGTTGTGAAGATCTTGGTTAGACAAGGTAACAGTGGGAGTATTCCCTGCCAAACTTGGCGAGGGAGTAAGAGGAACAGGTGTTTGGTTGTTTAATGCTGTAGGACTAGAAAAGGAGAATTGTTGCCCCTCTTGGGCAGAGCTTAGGTCATTTGGGACGTTAAGGTTACTTTCTTGGTGATTAGTCATCGTGGATCTCAGTGGGTTTCTTTAAGAGTGAAAACTCCGGTGATGAAAAGATCTCCGTCGTTTCCCACAGACGGCGCCAATTGATGATCTGAGATCCAATAGAATAGGGTTTTACAAGGGTTTTGGTATTAGAGAATAAAGCCTAAACTTTCTGAGGAGGGGACTCCCCTTTTATCCATTTCGTCTTGCTTGCTGGTGACGTGTAAAGGCCTCTCCAGGATTGGGCCACGCGTCTCTGCCATACAGATTCGGACGTACGAGGGTATCAGGCGCCTGCCCCATGCGTAACGGCCTCTGATTCTCCTTGTGCGTACGTTCGAGCGGATCTGCCAGGCTGTCTGGTGAGTATCATTCTGGATCCTAGGTTGGGCCGAGAGTTGGGCCAGAGAGAAAAGGGCCTGCTTTGTGCGGACTGGGTCGATCTGAGTGAGGAAGCTTGGTCGAGCCCGGCCTTGAAAGTTGGATGAGCCGGGCCTGCTTTGAGTACCAAGTACGTGGGCCTTTACTTTGTGGGCTTTAGGTTGTGGTCAAGGCCCTGGACCGGGGTGGAGAAATCTAGCGGTCATCAGATAATAAAAAGAAAAGATCGTGAATTTAACTCGTGTTTGTAAATTTTGATAATTCTATTCAATTTTAAAAATAATCAATTAAATTTTATATTTTGAACTTTTTTAATTATACCTTATAATCTATTTAATCATTAATAAACTAAAAAACAAATCATTATAATTCTACCATATATTTAAAAATTAACTAATTAAATAACATAATCTTAACATTTAACCAAATCTACCCAACTTTAAAAAAAAAAATTATGATATTAGTGAAAATACTGTATAATTATACCACATATCAGTAAACTCTTAAATTTATTTTTTAACTCTCATTTTTTAAAATCACTTTTATAAAATATTGAATATCAAACAATAAATAAATTAAGAATTAATTTAAAAAGTGAAAATTTAAGAGATTATTTTAGGTTGAACTGATATAATATATTGATATAACTAAAATTAAGTAATTTTCCAATTTTGTTATTCTAACTCATTTTATAAAATTATCAATTAAGTATGAACTTTTTTATATTTAGCGATGTTAACCATATCTCCTCAGTAATTCCATTGTATTTGGAATGATTAAGATTTAACAAGTGCACAATGTTTGCCTAAGTAACCATAATCCATAATGCTCAACAATCTTTAATATAATATATAATTGATTTAAAATTATTTTTTTAAAAAAAAAATTAAAAATTAACCAAGAACCATGCGTCATAGTTATATAGTGTTGTGATAAAAATATTTTTAAAAATATGATAGAAAGAATTAATTAAATGTCCAAAGTATAAAATTTAATTGATTAGTTTCAAAGTATTAAGATAAAATTATAATAATATGAAAAGTACAAAAACTTTTTGCCAATTATGTTGCATTACATAATATACACACGACATGAATTTTCTACGCTAAAATACAACTGTTAAAACACAGAATATATAGTTTAATTGATTATTTTTAAAATTTAAAATAAATTTATAAAAAATTTATAAATGATATTAAAAATCATATTAGATATATCTTATAACACATGCTCTACGCATATGCGTGTAATATTGTGCTTTAGAAGCAACCGTGAAAATAATGTTTACACAACAAACTGGGGAAAGACATTAGCTTCCTTGTACAGAACAAATGAAGAGTCCCTAATAATATAACAGAAAAAGCGAAATAGATACAAGGATAACAAACAGGCCCTAATATATTGGACATACCTCTAATTTATCCATCAAGAAACCAACTCAAATATTGGAAATCAATTAAATTTTCACATGTGATGGTGCTTTACAACACCTCAAATTCTAGAAATGCACACTTTTCTGAAATTTATCATAACCTTGTGTTGAAGGTTCAATAGTTTGGCTACAAAATCATGTTTTTCATTTGACATTTGGTACAAGAAATTTTACGCTACTCTTGGAATTGGAATGCTCTCTGCAGCTGGCAATGTTACGGAGCGCAACAGCTCCAGCGAGAAAACGAGCCCAAGAAAATGAGAAAGGATGGTGTTTGCGGATGCCTGCATAAAACCCAATAGAATGAATACCAAGTAAATTCTTTACCGTTAAATTATTCCCCATCCCATAGATCAAGCAAGTTTTGCACTGTATTTGGACGATTAGACCCATATCCATTCCAATAGTTCATTGGGTGTCTGGTACAGATGCAGTGGGATAAAGCAAAGAATTACTTAGGAACAAGTACCTGCACCAAGAATACGTCCAATGCAAGAACTGGACTGTAGCCAGGAGAGGTCCCCTGATAATAAGGGTTTACAGAGGATGTTAGAGCCTTTGCAACCAGCAATCCCACTGTTGCTTGCATGCCAAGAATAGCAGCACCCATTCCTAACAGGTTCACTACTATTCCATTTTTTAAGCTTTTCACGACATCAACTCGAGGTGGTGCCTGAAACCAAAAATAGTCGATGGAATAAAAAGCATAAGAGAATCCCATATGATGCATGCAAGTGTACACCATTCATGTCAAAGGAAACCTAAATACTACAGGTTACTGCAATACAGGCACTTCATAGAAATATCCTGAATTCCAGAAACATAAGGCATAATTACTTTATTAAAGACCTGCTAGCTACTTAGTATTTTAGTATGGTGACCTTTAGAATATCAACATTTGAGCAACCAAAGACAATATAACTATCGGCGCAACACTGAACCCAAGAAGTCAGTGAGTCATGATCTTCACACATAAAAATCCTTCTTAGATTATGGGTTTCATCTTACTTGTGTTATCCAAAGAAACCCATGAAATAAGAAGACATAAATTACAAAGACTGGATTTTTTTTTCTTTTTTTCTTTTTTGGAAATACAAAAGAAAGAAATAAAGCTCAAGCAAAAAAATCACAATGAACATAATATTCAAAAGTCACTTCAAGAAGAGCATTCAAAAATCCCTCATCATTAGCAAGCTGCACGGGAGAAAAGAATCATTCTTGAAAATGCCAATAATGTTTTTCAATTTTGGTTGTTCATCATCTTCTTCTTTTACAAGACAAAACAGTGATGACAATCCTTGCCTGGTTGGATGTTCCTCAACAATGACACAAATTCTGTGCCGCAGCTTTGTCAAACGATTTAGTTTCTTAGATCAACTCAGAAATTTTAACTAAAATTTCACACAACCCTAAGAAAATTAATTTTCCAATTTTTTCAAAGAACCTTGTTCTAAAGCATTGTGCTGGGATTTATTCGTGCACACATAAATAGTACCTTGTAGCAGTAATAGCAAAAGTGTGTGTGTGTGTGTGTGTATATATATATATATAAAGAGCATTAAAGTTAGTAGCTAGCAATCAACCCAATATTCAAATGATTTTCACTTCAAACAAAAAACTGTACTGGCCTTTTCAACACTATCTTACACAGTAGACTTCAATTTAAACTAAAACAAACACCTTATTCTTGCAAATAAGCCAATCAACCTCATTATCCTTGGAATGTAACAGGTGCAAATTGATAATTGAAGATGTTATAAATATGGTTAACAAGCTCAGTTCCATATCCAGCATTTGTGTCTTACCTCTTTCTTTTATTTCTTTCTTAATTTTTTTTAAAAAATCATTTCATAATGAAAAATCATAACTTAGTAAGACCTGTTTACCAACTCCTCTTTCTTTCTTTCTTGTAATTATGGCAAAGCGTATGTCTATCGCCTAGTTTCCATAAAATAATGCATCTTACTCACTTCCTATCTCCCTAGTAAAAAACCAGCTGACAGGAATTAAATAATACCATGAATTTATAAAACTAAGAATAAGTTTCTATTTAGCACTGAGGTTCTGATTGCATTTCGAGGAAAAGAGACATCTTCCTATGATTAAAAAAAGGTCAAACTACTGTTAAAATAGAAAACAATTCCCCCAAAACTTGCAGAGACTTGCGCAAATTCTTAATAAATTTCACTTAAACAAAACATTTAGGAATACCAAAATGCATTGTTTCCACATTAACGTATACCAATTATAGGATATTCCAGACAATTACAATACCTTGGAAGGGTCATTAGCAGTTTTCCGGAGCTTCTCAGAAAGCCTAATATACCCAAATGACCAAAACACGGAAATGAATGCAGCTGCGATCCCCCCAGCAGTAGCATAAAAAGTAGCGGGGGACGAGATCTTCCCAGTGATCACAACAGAAAATGAAAGAATCACAGCTGCTACCACTGTGCATATTAGTTGCCCCCAAAACCCTAAACTACCTAGCCGCTTGAAATACTTGGAGGTACTCTCCAATCTCTTTGCAACCTACACACAACGCAAAATCACAATCCGCACCAATCCAGAGAATGTACAAAATAATTCACAATCAAATTCGAGATAATTAGAGGACCTGAGCGAGCTTGGCCCTCTCCGCCTCGTCGTTTGACGGAGTAAAAGCGGGAGAAACTGGAGAAGAAGCGTTTGTTTTGATGAAAGAGAGCTTCGAATATCTGCTATTTAGAGGATCATAAGACAATGAAGCGCAAGGGAATGAGATTAATTGCGTGAATTTTCGCGGACAATTAGAAGGATAAAGTGGTCGGTTATTTGTTATTCGGTGGCGTTGGAGGAGAGGAAGCGTTGGACCTACCCTCACAGCCGTAGCTGCTGCTGCTGCCGCCGCCGCGGCAGAGCGAATGGCTGGCTGGAGTAGCGTCTGCATATTTGGTAAAGATTGCAAGTGGGGCAAAGCAGTGAAGTGTGGGGAAAGAAGGGTGAGTTGATTTGGGTGATTGTTTGGGCTTGTTTGTTCGAGTTTCGAAACTAAGCGGTTTCATCCGTACCGTCTGATGAGGTGGGTCCATCTTTTAAGGGGCTTAGATATGTCGACGTTGTTCAAGAAAGTTAGGCCCCATTTGACCTCTGGTTTTAGCCCAATAACTTAATATGAAGTTTCTCTAAATATATGGATTTTTCTTTATTAATACGTGCCGTTCCAATTGAAGTTTTCATTAATTTGTTTTAAATTGATTCGTTTTATATTAATTTTATTTTATAAATATTTTTAAAATAAAATTTTAAAGTTGATAATCGTTTTTAAAATCTAAGATACACTCAAGTTAATGACTTTTTTCTTCAACAGCATTTAGAATTTTTTTTTTCCAGAGTAATAGTTAGGTACCAAAATTGTCTCTAACAAATAAAATTTGAATAGTTTAACTGATAGTAAAATTTCAATTTCTTGAAACTTCTCTAGCTAGCACATGAAAAACCACATTTGCAGTGTGTCTAACCCATACAAAGGAGATAAATTTCATAGCTTGTTACTACATATTAAAAAAATTACTTCTCAACAGGCTATGCTCTCTGTGATAAGAGAATTTGATATGTTATGAGAGATGGAACACTTCTGGTCAATAATCTTTCGATTATGATCCCTCAGAGTGGCAGCCGTTGCACCTCATCTTGAACCATTATCAGTAGTTGCACTGAAATTAATTTTGAAAGTCTTTATAAAGGCGTTGGAAGTTCCCACCTTGGCAGAGACAGGTCCTCAAACTATGAGTGAGTATACATATCAAGAGCTACAGTAACTAGACTTTATTACTTGAATTTGGGTACAAGAAACTTGAGCTTTACATACCAACCCACTCCCCCGGCCTACATGATTCAAAAGAACAAAGTTCTATAATTCAAAGTACATAATTTGACCCACGACTATCAAAATCCAAGGCACACAAGAGAGAGAGGAGCATGTCGTTGAGAGCATCGACCCTCCTTCATCACACCACAGGGAAAAACGTTGCTGCCATTTCTGAGAAAAAGGCCTCACACTTGCATAAACAACATCTTCAAATAACGAAATGGATAGGGTATAGTCAAGCTCCTACAACTGCTGTGCTTTAGGGTAAGTAACCAAATAACTGTCTATACGGCTAGAAACTGAAATGGCACATTGTCGTAGTTGAAAACATAAATGTGTGCATCTCTCGATAACCAAACTAGTTGAAAATCCAATTGGACAACTAAATCTCTTTTGTCATAGGTGGAAGAAAAAGCAAGCATTGAGTTAAACTGATTCAAATATAGCAATGTAGTTCTTGCCTCCCTCTCCTACCTAGCGCACTAGAATATATAGGTAGCATGGATTAATAATTAAGTAAGGAACACAAAATGCTTGCATTCAACCCTTTTTCTTTGTGTCAATACCCCATTCCTATTGCAAAGGGTGACAACTTCAACATGCAAACTCTCCGTGAAGCCAATGGAAATAAAACTAAACCCCATAAGCAATTAGGATTAAATTTTTATTTCAGGAGATTAAAGTAAAAAAAATAAAAAAAAAAATTAACTGCTTGGTTGAATGGTCATGCTCTAAATAGCCAGACCTCCGGCTAAAATCTGTTGGGTTTAATTGTTAAATATAGCTGATAGCTAATAACTTATAACTGATTGTAATGGTAGTTGAGAGCTAATTCTACTAATATAATTTACACATTTAATAAATTATATATAATTATTATTGTTTGTGTGTAAAATGACTAATAATGATATATATCAATTTATTATATTAATAAAATAAATATTAATTTATTATAAATTAAAAATTTAAATATATATTTTTTTCATACATATACATGATTTTTGTAATATAATAATGAATATTATAATTTTTTTTAAAAAATATTACAACTATTTTGATTATTATTTTTTAATTTATTTATTATGTCTTCCAATTTTAAATAATTTATTGATAAACTTTTTTAATTTATAAAATTATAATTAATAATTTTTAAGGATAATAAGGTCTAAAAAATAAAGACCAAACATCTATCGGCCGATTAGAAACAACTCTTAACTATAGAGCTGATTCAAAATGCAGCGAATAAACTTCATATTAGTGGCTTATCAGCTATCATATGAGTTTAAAAAAGTTTTTCAACACTTTAGTTTACAAGTTTGAATGCTTATCAACTATTAACTATATAAACTGCTATACCAAACACTACATAAATATTATGATAGACGATTCTAATATAAAAGGAGGAGAAAACAGACAATTAGAGATAAATAATTTTTAGCATATCCATATTTGATTATATTTTTAAGTTAATAACTTATAGCTCATGCAATAGCTAAGGAAAATTATTTTCCTCTAGTAGAACATGTAATTTGGATGGAGAATGTTCCATCGAATTTTTTTTTTTGGTGATCAAGGAAAAACTAAGCTAAACTACGAAAAATCAGAAATTAGATTATGAGCATCTTTGTTAATGAGATGAATGAGAACAAACTGGCGGCTCTTCTAGAATTTGAAAGTCTTCTCCGTATCTGACAGTGATACAGGCCCCTGTTTGTAATCTAGTTAGGGATCTTTGGAAAAGTGGGTCATGTTTGGAAAAAGAAGAAGGGTGGTTCTTTCTTCTGCCTATGTTTGCAGACTTAGAGAGGATCTGAAATCTCTTGAGTGTAAAGTACTAAAAAACTAGAGAATTAATTTCCCCATTTTATTGAAAAGAAGGAGTATATATACAACTGAGTTTTAACTGTAACTCCTAAAAATACTGAAGCAACAAATATGAAAATACTCTCAAACAACAAAAATAGAATCACAAATAAAATAAAAAGATTCCATAAAATCAGTAGCTAATAATTGACCAACAGACTTAGTCAACCAGCATTTTCTTCTTCAATTCGTGAGTGTATCTCTTGTAGACCAACTGCTGCTAGTTGCTATCATTACTCCTTCCCATTTTGACGTGCTTGTCCTCAAGCACTTAACCAGCAGGTTACCAGACATGTTTTCATGAAATGGTTTGAGCAAGGAAACATGAAATACTGGATGAATATGAGCATCAGGAGGAAGATCTAACTTGTATGCCGACATCCCAATGCGCTTGAGAACAGTGAATGGGCCATGATATTTTGGAAGCAACTTCTGATTTTTCCTAGCAGCAAGAGACTTTTGGCGATAAGGCTGAAGTTTTAGCAAAACCTTGTCTCCAACTTTGAACTGAACATCCTGACGACGAGCATCGTAGTAAGCTTTCATTTTCTATTGAGCACTGAACAAGTTTTTATGCAAAGAAGAAAGTAATGCATCACGAGATTGGAGAGCAATATCTAGTTCATCCAAATGAGTACTTCCCGGTGAATACGAAAGCAATCGCGGTGGCGGCCTGCCATACACAACCTCAAATGGAGTAGCCTTCAATGAAGAATGGAAGCTTGTATTATAGCAATACTCAACCCAAGCTAACAATTCCATCCATTTGGTAGGACTATCACTTGTGAAACATTGAAGATACATTTCGATAGTATGGTTAACCACCTCAGTTTGACCATCTGATTGAGGGTGATAAGCCGAACTAAAGGAAAGTTTAGTGCCACATAAAGTGAATAACTCAGTCCAGAAGTTACTTATAAAAGTCACATCACGATCACTTACGATACTTTCTGGTAGCCCATGCAACTTAAAAATACAATCAAAGAAGAGTCGGGCAACACTTACTGCTGTGTAAGGGTGAGAGAGAGGCAAAAAATGAGCTTGTTTAGAGAATCTGTCCACGACCACCAATAAAACATTTTTTCCTTTAGATGTGGGTAACCCTTCTACAAAGTCGAGAGAGATATCTGCCCATATTTGAGTGGGAATAGGCAGAGGTTGCATAAGACCCGCAGGATGTAGTGTTTCAGATTTATGGCGTTGGCAAACAGAGCAAGTGCGGATAAATTCACGAATATTCTTTTTAATGCCAACCCAATGGAAATCTCTAGTGATGTGATACAAGGTTTTCTGATAACCTTCATGGCCTTGATTGTGTAGAGCAGAAATCACAGATTGAATTGATGGGGAATTGTTGGGTAAGAAAACTCGTCCCTTATAAAGTAAAAGCCCCTACTTAAAACTCCAAGGCAGTGCTGCTGTTCCACTGTTTACAGCTGTGATTAATTGCTGAATTTCAGTATTTTGCAGCTGCTCTCTTCGAATTTCATCAAATAAGTTTAGTTGAGGCTTTGAAATGGCCATAAGAGCTGCAACGTCTTCATCGCGACGAGAGAGCGAATCAGCAACTGTATTATGCTTGCCTGCTCTATATTCAACTGAGAAGAGAAAACCCATTAGTTTGCTAAACCAACGTTGTTGGAATAGAGAGAGTACTTTTTGCTCCAAAAGGAATTTCAAACTGTAATGATCAGTTCGAATGATGAACTTGCAGCCCCAAAGATAAGATTTCCACTGTTTGACAGCCTTGACAAGCCCAATTAGTTCCTTTTCATAAGCGGGCAGATTTCGGTGTCTTATTGCCATAGCTTGACTGAAATACGCCACTGGTCTATTGTTTTGCAGTAGGACAGCCCCAATTCCAGCCTCTGATGCATCACATTCTACTATAAATGGTTGAGAAAAATCAGGTAGAATTAATACCGGGGTGGTAGTCATTGCGTGCTTCAATGCTTGAAAAGCTGTGCAGAAATTTTCTGTCCAGTGAAAAGAATTGTTTTTGAGCATAGCTGTTAATGGAGCTGCAATGATTCCATACTGAGGAACAAATTTGCGGTAATATCCAATAAGACCAAGAAACCCCCAGAGGCCTCGAATAGAAGAAGGTTGTGGCCAATCCAACATTGCTGAAATCTTGGTGCGATCCGCTTGTACCCGGCAGCTGAAATTACATGCCCCAAATATTGTATCTGAGTTTGGGCAAAAGAGCACTTGGATTTTTTTAGGAACAATTGATGTTGAGCCAGCAGCTGAAATACTGTTTTCAAGTGTTGGAGGTGCTCATCCCAAGTCCTGCTAAAAATTAAGATATCGTCAAAAAATACCAAGATGAATTTCCGCAGGTAAGGCCCAAATACCTCATTCATAAGGGCTTGAAAAGTTGAAGGAGCATTGGTGAGGCCGAATGGCATCACTAAAAACTCAAAATGGCCATGGTGCGTGCGGAAAGCAGTCGTTTTAATATCCATAGGGTGCATTCGAACTTGGAAATACCCAGATCGCAAGTCAAGCTTTGTAAAAAATTTTGCTCCCCCTAATTCTTCTAGTAATTCATCAATCACAGGAATCGGGAATTTGTCTTTGACAGTCTTGGAGTTTAATTCCCAGTAATCAACACAAAGGCGCTATGATCCATCTACCTTGGGAACCAAAATCACCGGAGAAGAGAACGATGATCTACTTGGACGGATTATCCCTTGCTGTAACATATTAGAACATTGCTTTTCGATCTCCTCTTTTTGAATATGAGGATATCGATATGGGCGCACCACGATTGGCTTTGTATGTGGTTCCAATACAATGCGATGGTCACAATGATGACTTGAGGGCAGCGTTGTGGGCTCAGCAAAAAGATTTGAGTATTCAGCCAGCAATCCAAGCAAGCGATCATCTGAAGTGTGCTCAGATTGGATGGAGCACAATTTTATTGAAGAGGGCTGAATTCCCTGCAATTGAATCTGCTGCTGTTGCTTAAAAAACACCATAGTCATGTGAGAAAAGTCCCATAAAATTGGTCCCAAAGTCCTGAGCCAATTTACTCCCAGAACGATATCAAATCCAGTCAAAGGAAGAATGAGTAGATCAATAGAGAATGAGTACTGACCCAATGTAAGAGGAATATTTCGACAAGTACCTGGGCTAATTATTTGTTCTCCATTAGCCACTGTAACCCGCAACTTATCCCTCTGGTCTGTCTTGTCTTTTAGCTGTGTTGCCGTCTCAGAGTTAACGAAACTGTGAGTACTCCCAGAGTCCATCAGAACCAGTAGTTTCTGTCCATTCAGATTGACCTCCAACTTCATAGATTGTGGGGAACCAATACCTGTGATAGCATTGAGTGAAATTTCTGGCTTTATGTCATGTGGGTAGTCATTGCTAAGGTCCATGTCATCATCTTCCTCCACTAAATCAAGCCAAAATAGCCTTTTGCATTGATGACCACAAACAAATGGTTCTTCACAATTGAAGCAGAGTCCCCTTTGTCTTCGTTCTTCCATCTCAGCCCGTGTTAGCCTTTTCACCGTTCTAGCAGGTAATGAATTTGATGTTGATGGTGCACTAGTTCTCTTATTTTCATGAGAACCATACTGTTTCAAAGCTGCCTGCTTTCGTTCATACAATCGGGACATGCTCATTGCCGTTGCCAAATCTATAGGATGATGCAGTTCTACCTCTACAGCTATGTATTCTTGCAGCCCGCTAATATAGAGTTGAACCTTTTGCATTCGTGTGAGACTTCCTGCCCTTGCAACTAGGATTTCAAATTGATTCTGGTAATCTGCCACAGAACCAGTTTGTTTCAATTTGGCTAACTCTCCCAGCTTGTTGGATCGAATCGAAGGTCCAAATCTGATGTTGCATTGCTCTTTGAACTCTACCCATGTTGGGTCAGGAACATCATCAAGAAACTGCATGTACCAAGGCTGCGCCACTCCTACCAAATTATACGATGCCAGCTGGACTTTCTCTTCTTCTGGTGTTTGTTGATGGCGGAAGAAGTGCTCACATCGACTAATCCACCTAATAGAATCTTCAAGGCCATTGTACTTAGGAAAATCCAATTTAGTAACTTTGGGGAAAATGGAATTTCCTGATTGAGTCTCAGAACCAGTGGAAATGGCTGGTCCCTTTGCCTTTGATGTACGTTCTTGTGTGCTGCTTCCGGTCACTGCTGTGGCTTCCTTAACGCTTGCTAAATCAAGGGTAAGAGCTTCTAATTTTCTGTTTAGTTCATCTTGTCTAGCTTTATTAGCAGCGTGTTCATAAAGGAACATTTTCATCATTCGTTCAAGCTGTTGTTGTAACGACCCGGAAATCCGACCCGTTACCGGCGCTAGGATCCAGATCGGCTTAAGGCCGCCGGGACCCGTAGCAAGCCTACATACATCCTGTATACCTGTTTAATCCCATACATGATCAACAAACATACTTAAGAATTAAAACTTTTCTTTTTCTTCATACACCAAACTCAACCTGTGCATGCACTGTATTCATCATATACATAAACATTAATCCCTCTGTGGGATTTCATCAAAGCCTCAAAGGCAAAATAAAAAACTGTGCTGAGTTGGTTCACATCATATAATAAGATCATGTACATACCAAGGGATTAACATATACTATGGTCAAGCACAAATCTATCCTCAATAACATAATTACATAAACATAACTGTTCAAACTTTACATTACATTCTTATCATATGTCATGTCCACATACTCTAGCTATTACATACATATGACTTGACTTCACTCTAGCTGACTTCTTGATCTCTCCTGTACCTGCAACTCTGGGGATAATGGGAGAGGGGTGAGCTAAAAGCCCAGTGAGCAGAAACTAAAAACATTTGTTTTAATTCCTCCATTTTTAGGTATATTATTATTCATTTTTATTTTTATTATCAAATAACTTTTATTTTCATTTCTTTTCTTATTCATGCTTTCATGTATGCGTCATAACACAAACATTTCACAACAAGGATGAACTTGTCACCATTTAGCCCCTATCCTTCTTACTTATACATGCCGGGGGCGTAGAGCCGTAGCAGGCACACCCGGACTTTCATAATCAGTCATAGTGCCAGGGGCGTAGAGCCGTAGCAGGCACACCTGGACTCACATAGGCTATCATGTCATACGAGGGCTAATGGATCATTCAATGTTCATCCACATCAACAACAAATTATGCAATGCAACATATTCGTGCATTCTAATGCAAGCAACCTAATATTGCATGGCATAATGATGCATGGGCAATGCTTTATGATTCATTCATTTATTCAATTACTTTAAAACTTAAGGGGTTGTTCCACTCACCTGGTAACTGAAGCTTGACAACGACTCTGAACAACTATCTCACAACCGGGGGTCTCGGTTCCTCGGGTCCGAACCTACACAGGTGGACTCAAATGAGGCACCAAACATACATGAACGTGACTCTGAAAAGCTCCCCAAAAACCCCCTAAAACATCCTGAAAACATCACATGAAAACATGCAAGAAATGGCTGAACAGGGCACTTTCGGCGGCAGGTTCGGCGGCCGAAAGTCCCTCTGCAGCCGAAAGTCATGCAGGTTCGGCGGCACTTTCGGCGGCCGAACCTCCCAGACAGAGACGAACCTTGAGTTTCGGGGGCAGGCTTCGGCAGCCGAAACTGCCTCCACAAGGGGGTTCGGCGGCCGAAAGTCACTTCGGCGGCCGAACCTGAGTTTCTGCCGAAGGGCAGAAACTTGGCTCCCTTGTGTCCACAGCCTCCAAAACGCCTCAAAACCTGCATAAACTTGGTTCTACTCATGCATACACATCATACCAGTTCCTAGGGGCCTCATACAAACATATGCCCCAACTACAACACTTCAAACACACATCAAGCAAGCCACATTGTTCAAAAATCACATAAACCTAACATATGCTCAACTAACTCTAACATGCTTCTCTACCCCTTAAAACTTCATGAAACTCATTTAAAACATACATTGAGCTTAAGATCGGCTCTTACCTCTTGAAGATCGAGGAAGAGACGACTCAACTCGGAGATCCAAGCACGAGAGCTCCTGAGTTTCCAAAGCTCCAAAACTTGCCTTTAAAGCTTAAAACTTGCAATGTGGGTTTAAAACTCAAGAAAGATGGAGGAGATCTAGTGAAAGAACACAAGATTTGAGGAGAGGGAGATCGGAAGCTTGTTGTGGCCGAAAATGGGAGAAAACCTCGCCCATTTCGGCTAAGGGTCCCTTTTATAGTGGCTGGCCAGGCCACGTTCGGGGGCCGAAGGTGCCTCCGCATGCATGCAAGGTTCGGCGGCCGAACATGAGGTTCGGCGGCCGAACTTTTACTTCCCTCCCTCATGCTTTCGGGGGCCAAACGTGCCTCCCAAACGCATGCATGTTCGGCGGCCGAACTTGACTTTCGGCGGCCGAACCTGGGTTTTCCTCCAAAGACTTTTCATGTAAAAACTCATTTAATTTCTTACTTAAAAACATGAAATACATGAAAACATTTCATAAAATCATAGTTTTACCCTTCTAGAGGTTTCCGACATCCGAGGTCCCACCGGACGGTAGGGATTCCGATACCGGAGTCTAGCCGGGTATTACATTCTCCCCCCCTTAAGAACATTCGTCCCCGAATGTTCCTCAACTAACATATAAAGCATGGCATACAATATCTCATACATACAACACATAGAACAACTAACACTCACCTCAAAACAGATGGGGATACTGCTGGAGCATGGACTCCCGTGTCTCCCATGTGCATTCCTCTAAGTTGTGGTGGTTCCAAAGTACCTTTACCATCGGGATTTCCTTGTTCCTCAACTTTCTGATCTGAGTGTCTAGGATCCGCACTGGCTGTTCTACATAGGTGAGATCCTCATGGATCTCCATATCAGGCTCACTAAGAACCTTGCCCGGATCTGACACGAACTTCCTCAACATGGAAACATGGAAAACCGGATGGATTCTCTCCATAGAAGCAGGCAAGTCCAGCTTGTACGATACATTCCCAATCCTTTGCAGGACTTCAAAGGGTCCAATGTACCGCGGAGCTAGCTTACCCTTCTTACCAAACCGAACCACCCCTTTCATCGGAGACACCTTGAGCAATACTAGATCCCCCTCCTGAAACTCTACTTGTTTCCTGCGGATGTCTGCATAACTTTTCTGCCTGCTGGTGGCAGTCTTTATCCTTTCTCTGATCATGGGCACCACCTTGCTGGTAATCTCTACAAGCTCAGGCCCTGCTAAGGACCTCTCTCCTACTTCTTCCCAGCAAACGGGTGACCTGCACTTCCTCCCATATAAAGCTTCATATGGAGCCATCCCTATGCTAGCATGATAGCTGTTATTGTAGGCAAACTCCACCAAAGGTAGATGTTGCTTCCAAGAACCGCCAAAATCTAGCACGCACATTCTGAGCATATCTTCTACGGTCTGGATGGTCCTTTCTGACTGTCCATCGGTCTGAGGGTGGAAGGCAGTACTGAAATCTAACCTGGTACCCATAGCACTCTGCAGACTCCGCCAAAACCTGGAGGTGAACTGGGGCCCTCTATCTGACACTATAGATACCGGGACCCCATGCAGTCTGACAATCTCATCTACGTACACCTGCGCCAACTTGTCCACAGAGTAACCACTCCTGACAGGGATGAAGTGAGCAGATTTGGTGAGTCTGTCCACAATCACCCATATGGAGTCCAATCTGTTGGACGTCGCCGGTAACCCCACTACGAAGTCCATAGCTATGTTCTCCCATTTCCATTCTGGAATAGGTAGCGGGTTAAGCATTCCAGCCGGCTTCTGATGCTCTAGTTTCACCCTCTGACACACATCGCAGGCTGACACGAACAGTGCCACGTCCTTCTTCATAGCTGGCCACCAATACACTCTCTTCAGATCCTGATACATCTTGGTGGCTCCAGGGTGAACACTATACCTGGTATTATGGGCTTCCCCCATAATATCTCCCTTCAGACCAATGTCATCTGGCACACATAATCTGTTCCCGTAGCGGAGGATCCCCTTATCATCAAATCTGAACTCACAATTTTTGCCTGACTGAACCGTCCTGGCAATCTTCACTAACTCTGGGTCCTCATGCTGTTTCTGGGCCACCTGCTCCAGAAACACTGGTGTTACCTTCATCTGTGCAATCAAAGCACCCGTGCCAGACAACTCCAACTGTAATCCCTCACTCATAAGTCTGTGGAACTCCTTCACCACCGGCCTCCTCTCTGCTGAAATGTGGGATAGACTGCCGAGTGATTTCCGGCTTAGGGCGTCTGCCACAACATTCGCCTTACCCGGATGGTACTGAATCTTGCAATCATAGTCACTCAACAGCTCTACCCATCTCCTCTGTCTCAAATTCAAATCTCTCTGACTCAAGATGTGTTGCAGGCTCTTATGATCCGTGAAGATCTCACACTTTACCCCATAGAGGTAATGCCTCCACATCTTGAGTGCAAAGATCACTGCCGCCATCTCCAGGTCATGTGTGGGGTAATTCAGCTCATGCCTCTTCAACTGCCTAGAAGCATAAGCGATCACCCTCTCATTTTGCATTAGCACACAACCCAGTCCCACACGGGACGCATCACAATATACTGAGAAGTCATCATCACCTTTTGGCAGAGCTAACACCGGTGCTGAAGTCAACCTCCTCTTAAGCTCCTCAAAGCTTTCCTCACACTGATCGGTCCATATGAACTTTTGATTCTTCTTTGTCAATTTGGTCATAGGAGCAGCAATCTTTGAGAAGTCCTGAACGAACCTCCTGTAGTAACCTGCTAAACCCAAAAAACTTTTGATCTCGGTCACTGTGGTGGGTCTAGGCCAGTTAGCTACAGCCTCTACCTTCTTGGGGTCTACTTCAATACCCTGTTCTGACACAATGTGCCCCAAGAATGAAATGCTCCTAAGCCAAAACTCACACTTGGAGAACTTGGCATACAAGCCATGCTCTCTCAAGGTCTGCAAAACTATCCTCAGGTGATGGGCATGCTCCTCTGCATTTCTGGAATACACTAAGATATCATCTATGAAGACAATAACGAAGTGATCCAGATACTGATTGAATACTCTGTTCATGAGGTCCATGAATGCTGCAGGGGCGTTGGTCAACCCAAACGGCATCACAAGGAACTCATAGTGCCCATACCTGGTCCTGAAAGCTGTCTTTGGTACATCTTCATTCCTTATCCTCAACTGATGGTACCCTGATCTCAGATCTATTTTGGAGAAACAACCTGCTCCTGCTAGCTGGTCGAATAGATCGTCGATCCTCGGCAAAGGGTACTTGTTCTTGATGGTGGCTTTGTTTAACTGTCTGTAGTCGATACAAAGCCTAAGGGATCCATCCTTTTTCTTTACAAAGAGCACTGGAGCACCCCAAGGTGAGGTACTCGGTCGGATGAAACCCTTGTCCACCAGTTCTTGCAACTGTTCCTTTAGCTCTTTCAACTCTGCCGGCGCCATCCTGTAGGGAGGGATAGAGATAGGCCTAGTTCCAGGCATCAGCTCTATTTCAAACTCTATCTCCCTTGCAGGTGGTAGTCCTGGAAGCTCGTCTGGGAAAACATCTAAGAACTCACTCACCACAGGCACTGAGGCGGGCTCCCTGACATGACTATCTAACTCCCTCACATGAGCTAGAAACCCCTGACATCCCCTCCTAAGCAACCTACGAGCCTGAAGAGCTGAGATCAGACCTCTAGGTGTACCCCTCTTGTCTCCTCTGAAGACGACCTCTGACCCATCCTGATCTCTGAATCTGACTACCTTGTCTCTACAGTCCAAGGTAGCACCATGGGTCGATAACCAATCCATCCCTAGAATGACGTCAAAATCTGTCAAATCTAGAACCACAAGGTCGGCGGAAAGGCATCTCCCCTCTATGAAAACTGGACTACATTGGCAGACTGCCTCTGCCACTGACGGGTCACACTTGGGTCCACTGACCCATAGGGGACACTCTAACCCAGAGACCATCAATCCTACCCTCTCCACGACTCTCGGAGCAACAAAAGAATGAGATGCACCCGGGTCCATTAAGGCATACACATCAGAACAACCAATGATGAGATTACCTGCCACCACGGTGTTGGATGTGTTGGCCTCCTGCTGGGTCATAGTGAAGATCCGTGCCGGAGCTGATGGACCTTCACCTCTGTATCCTGCTGATGAAGAGGCTGACCCTCTCTCTCTGCCTCTGCCACTGGCCTGTGTTGCGGCTGGAGCTACTGGCTGCACCACACTGCCGGAGGTTGTCTGCTGAGACGGTGCTGTAAAGGCTCCTCTAGGACAGTCTCGAGCCAAATGACCCGCCTGTCCGCATCTGAAACATGTGTTTGTCCCTGCCAGACATACTCCCTTGTGTGGTCTCCCACATCTCATACATGCTGTAACCTCTGCGCCAGAGCTTGAGCCACTGCCTAAACCCAGACCTGACTTGATCTTGTTCCAGAACTTATTCTTCTTAGATTTTCTGTGGCCTCTGTCCCACTTCTTACTGCCTGCAACTGCTGCACTTAGAGAAGAAGAGTCTACCCTTTCCCCACCTGGGGTCTTGGAACCAGAAGACTGTGCCACTGACTGTTTTACCTTCCCCTCAACGATAGCACTAGCCTCCATTCTCCTAGCCATATCCACTATGGCATGGAAACTCTCTCTCTCTGCTGACTGTACCAAAGAGGAATACCTGGAGTGCAGCCTCATAATATATCTCCTTGACTTCTTTTGATCTGTGTCCAAATTCAGCCCAGCATATGGCAACAACTCCAGGAACCTGTCTGTGTACTCGTCTATACTCATGTCATCAGTTTGCCTCAACTGCTCGAATTCTATCATCTTCAATTCCCTTGAACTATCAGGGAAAGCCCATCCTGCAAACTCGTTTGAAAACTCTTCCCAATTCATGCTGTCCACTCTCGGGTTCACATAATTCTTGAACCACTCCCGTGCCTTCTTGCACTTAAGCGTGAACCCGGCCATCTGAATGGCTCTACTGTCATCAGCCCCTATCTCATCTGTAATTGCCTTGACCCGCTCCAAATACACGAACGGATCATCACCGGTCTCAAACTGGGGAGCACCCAGCTTCATATAATCGGTCATCTTGACCTTGCTCCCTCCAGATGAGGTAGGTTTGGGTACCTGTGTTTCCGGGACAGTAGGTACTGGTGGTGGTGGAGGTACAACATCCCCTGGGGTAGGGTTTGCTGCACTGGTATAGGGAGGTGGAGGTGGGTACATGGGGTACTGAGAGTATGGTGGGTAGTAAGGTGGGTATGGCATATGTGGAGGATAAGGGCTAAAACTGGGGTAATCCGATGTACCTCCCATCGAATACCCTGGATGGTGTGAATAGGGTGGGTAGTGATGTGGCTGGACATAACTCGAGGCCTGAGTGCCTCCTTCTGATTCTCCCATGCCCTCTTCCGGCATGCTCACACCGAGACTGCCATCCCTCCTCTGATCTACTTCCATATCCTCAGACATTCCTCCCTGCACTGTTCCCCTTACTGACCTGCTTCTTCCCAGATCTAAAGACCTTCTAGGGTCTCTAGCTACTCTGTCTCTGTTGGACCTACTGGACATTGCCCTAGGCAATGCTGGAGGACGGGCATCAGTGCCCTCGTCCTGAGGTGGCACTCCAGTCAATCGTGCAGATCGACGAGTTCCTCTCATTCTATCTTCTGAAAAACAGCACATAGTATAAACAATCATTAGCATCATATGGTTCATGTGGAAACACATGAACCCTCATCACATACATAGCATCATATCATAGCATTTATGCACATGCATATCATCATGGCATATCACATCATCATATAGACAGGACTCTACATCCTATCCTAGTGGACATGATTTTCCTAGTGTGCTTGACCTTCTAGAACATCTATGAGCCCGACACTCTAGGTCCGATCATATGAACCTAGGGCTCTGATACCACTCTGTAACGACCCGGAAATCCGACCCGTTACCGGCGCTGTAATACCCGGCTCGAGTCCGGCATCGGAATTCCTGTAGTCCGGTGGAATCTCGGGTGTCGGAACCCTCGAGAAGGGTAATGCATATGTTTTCTAAAGTCTTTTCATTTGTTTTCATGGTTTGAAGGGTTAAAAGACTTGAGTTTTGAAAGAAAAGCAACAAGGGAGAAATGCAAAGGTTCGGCCGCCGAAGGTAACTTTCGGCCGCCGAACATTGCATGGTTGCGGCTTCACGTTCGGCTGCCGAAGGTGGTCTGGCCAGCCACCTATAAAAGGGCCAAGGGTCGGTGGAAGGAGGTTATTTCTCCTCCACTTGCAGCCAGAGGTGAGTTCCAGCCTCTCCTACGTTGACTTTCCTGTTTTCCATGATTTTCATCAAATCTTTCAAGAGTTTTAAGAGTTTTGGTGATTTATGAAGGTTTTGAGCAAAAGAACCAAGTTTTGAAGCTTGGAGCTTTGGAAGAGCTTTTCTTCATATCTCCACGTTAGGATCCTTCATCCTCAAGTTGTGTAAGAGGTAAGTGAAGATCCTGAGCTTCTTTGATGATTTTGAAAGGTTTTATGAAGTTTGTATGGGTAGTATGCATGTTTAGGTTTAGGTGAGGTTTTGGTGATTTGTGGTGTTCTAGCATGATTAAGTGTTATGTGCTATGTTTGTTTGGGGTTTTAGGATAGTTTTAGACCCCTTTGTGCATATATGCTAGTTGGGAGTAGTTGCTATGCATGTTGGTAGGTTTTTGGGCAAAGTTTGCATGAAACAGAGCAGGGTTCTGCCCTTCGGGCAAAACCAGGTTCGGCCGCCGAAGGAAGGTTCGGCCGCCGAACCCTTTGTGGAGGCAGTTCGGCTGCCAAAGGTTGCCCCCGAAAGCTAGGCTTTCGGTTTAGAAAGGGACTTTCGGCCGCCGAAAGAGGGAGTTCGGCCGCCGAAAGTGTGTGAGTTTCGTCTCTGGACGAGACCTTCGGCCGCCGAAGGTGCCGCCGAACATGCATGAGTTTCGTCTCTGGAGTGGGGTTTCGGCCGCCGAACCTGCCGCCGAAAGTGCCCTGTCCAGCTTCCTTTTGCATGTTTTATGTGATGGTTTGAGGATTGTTTAGAGGGGTTTTGGGGAGTTTCTTAGAGATGTTCTTGAGTGAGTTTAGTCCCTCATTTGAGTCCACCTGTGTAGGTACGGACCAGAGGAATCAGGGACATCAGCAGTGAGTTCAGTGTCAGAACCTGCAGAGTCAGTTCAGAGAGAACTACAGGTGAGTGGAATTTAACTTAATGTTTTAATATGAAAACTGATATTTTATCATGCTTCATGCATCATGAATATGCTTTAGGGTGAGTGCATTAGTGTACACAAAGATGATGCATTGCATTGATCCTTGTACTTGGCATTGCTCCTTGTACATTGCTTATGTGAGACGGCACGGACTTCGTGAGGATTCATTAGCCCTCAGAGGAAAGACCTGGAACAGCCTTACGAGGACCAGGCATAAAGACCTGGAACAGCCCTACGGGGACCAGGCAAATGGTACTTAGGTACCCCAGATGAGATAGAGGGAGTTTTGATCCGTCCGGCCGAGGTTATGTGATTATGTGTTGCATTCCATGAGAGCATGTTTTATCACCTGTATTTGCCTATTCTACTCACTGGGCTATTGTAGCTCATCCCTCTCTCCTAACTTCAGTTGTGCAGGTTCAGAGATCAGAGAGAACTCAGCAGGGTACAGGAAGAGTACAGAGTTTTGTAATAGCTAGTGTGGACATGTATTTGGACAGAGATAATGTATATGTACAGTGTATAGAATGGTGCTTGATTTATAAGACTTGTAATCCCTTGGAGTCACATGATCAGTTTATGTATGTTTCTTTATTGTTGTATGTTTATGAGTAAAACCAGGCTTAACATTATGAGCTTGATCCGCCTAGAGCCATGAGGAGCTCTAGTAGGGATTAGTAGAGCACAGAGAGAGTGCATGCACAGGTTAAGCCTTGGACTAAAGAAAAGTTTTATGGTTTTACAGAAAATGTATGATCATGTATGGGAGTTCACAGGTCTACAGACAGGATAGCAGGCTTACTACGGGTCCCGGCGACCTTAAGTCGATCTGGATCCTAGTGCCGGTGGCAGTTCGGTTTCCGGGCTGTTACAGATTGGTATCAGAGCCCTAGGTTCACATGGTCGGACCTATAGAGAGAGTTGGGCTCATAGAGAAGTTTAGTAGGTCAAGCACCATAGGAAAACATGTCCACTAGGATAGGATGTCAGTCCTGTCTATATGCTGATGTGCAATGCCCTGAGTTATGCATGTGCATGTTTTTGATGTGTTGCTGATGTGTTATGTGATGTTGTGTTCCAGAGAGTGAAGATGCGAGGAACTCGTCGATCCGCGAGATTGACAGGAGTCCCACCCGTAAGTGAGGGTACAGCTGCTCGTCCACCTGCCTTGCCAAGGGCAAGATCTCACAGGTCAAGCAGGGAAGGAACGTCACGAGACCCTAGAAGGTCTTCTGACGAGAGCAGGAGAGGAGTAAGTAGAGGGGGAAGGTCAGTAGAAGAAAGAGGTGTGAGGGAAGAGGATCAGAGTAGAGATGCAAGCATGGGTATAGGAAGGTCAGAAGAAGGTATGGGGGAGTCCCAGGGAGGCATGCAGGCCTCGGGATTTGGCTATCCACCCTTTCCACAGGGCCCAGAGTATCCGATGGGAGGCACGTCGGATTACTCCAGTTTTGCCCCATATCCACCCTACATGCCATATATGCCCTATCCTTCCTTTTATCCACCCTATCACATGTATCCACCCCCACCTGTTCATCCAAGTCCAGTACAGCCTGAAGTGAGGGAATCAGTTCCTCCACCACCACCTCCTGAACCAGTAGCCCCTGTTGTGGAAGCACAGCAACCCAGTTCGTCAGGGGGAAGTAAGGTGAAGATGACCGAGTACTTAAAGTTGGATGCTCCGAAATTCAATACAGGAGATGATCCCTTTGAGTATCTCAGTGCAGTCAGAATGATAACAAGTGAGTTGGGAGCAGATGATGGTAGAGCCATTGAGATGGCAGGGTTCACGTTAAAGTGCAAGAAAGCTAGAGAATGGTTCAAGAACTATGTGGACCCGAGACTTGAGAGTATGACATGGGAAGAGTTCGCCAATGAATTTGCTGGATGGGCTTTTCCTGACAGTTCTAGGGAACTAAAGGTTGTGGAGTTTGAGCAGTTGAGACAGACGGAGGTGATGAGCGTTGATGAATATACAGATAAGTTCCTGGAATTGTTGCCATATGTCGGTCAAGCATATGATACAGATCAGAAGAAGGCAAAGAGATATGCCACAAGGCTTCATCCCAGGTATTTTGCTTCCTTTTGCATGTTTTATGTGATGGTTTGAGGATTTTTTAGAGGGGTTTTGGGGAGTTTCTTAGAGATGTTCTTGAGTGAGTTTAGTCCCTCATTTGAGTCCACCTGTGTAGGTACGGACCAGAGGAATCAGGGACATCAGCAGTGAGTTCAGTGTCAGAACCTGCAGAGTCAGTTCAGAGAGAACTACAGGTGAGTGGAATTTAACTTAATGTTTTAATATGAAAACTGATATTTTATCATGCTTCATGCATCATGAATATGCTTTAGGGTGAGTGCATTAGTGTACACAAAGATGATGCATTGCATTGATCCTTGTACTTGGCATTGCTCCTTGTACATTGCTTATGTGAGACGGCACGGACTTCGTGAGGATTCATTAGCCCTCAGAGGAAAGACCTGGAACAGCCTTACGAGGACCAGGCATAAAGACCTGGAACAGCCCTACGGGGACCAGGCAAATGGTACTTAGGTACCCCAGATGAGATAGAGGGAGTTTTGATCCGTCCGGCCGAGGTTATGTGATTATGTGTTGCATTCCATGAGAGCATGTTTTATCACCTGTATTTGCCTATTCTACTCACTGGGCTATTGTAGCTCATCCCTCTCTCCTAACTTCAGTTGTGCAGGTTCAGAGATCAGAGAGAACTCAGCAGGGTACAGGAAGAGTACAGAGTTTTGTAATAGCTAGTGTGGACATGTATTTGGACAGAGATAATGTATATGTACAGTGTATAGAATGGTGCTTGATTTATAAGACTTGTAATCCCTTGGAGTCACATGATCAGTTTATGTATGTTTCTTTATTGTTGTATGTTTATGAGTAAAACCAGGCTTAACATTATGAGCTTGATCCGCCTAGAGCCATGAGGAGCTCTAGTAGGGATTAGTAGAGCACAGAGAGAGTGCATGCACAGGTTAAGCCTTGGACTAAAGAAAAGTTTTATGGTTTTACAGAAAATGTATGATCATGTATGGGAGTTCACAGGTCTACAGACAGGATAGCAGGCTTACTACGGGTCCCGGCGACCTTAAGTCGATCTGGATCCTAGTGCCGGTGGCAGTTCGGTTTCCGGGCTGTTACAGGCGCTAGGATCCAGATCGGCTTAAGGCCGCCGGGACCCGTAGCAAGCCTACATACATCCTGTATACCTGTTTAATCCCATACATGATCAACAAACATACTTAAGAATTAAAACTTTTCTTTTTCTTCATACACCAAACTCAACCTGTGCATGCACTGTATTCATCATATACATAAACATTAATCCCTCTGTGGGATTTCATCAAAGCCTCAAAGGCAAAATAAAAAACTGTGCTGAGTTGGTTCACATCATATAATAAGATCATGTACATACCAAGGGATTAACATATACTATGGTCAAGCACAAATCTATCCTCAATAACATAATTACATAAACATAACTGTTCAAACTTTACATTACATTCTTATCATATGTCATGTCCACATACTCTAGCTATTACATACATATGACTTGACTTCACTCTAGCTGACTTCTTGATCTCTCCTGTACCTGCAACTCTGGGGATAATGGGAGAGGGGTGAGCTAAAAGCCCAGTGAGCAGAAACTAAAAACATTTGTTTTAATTCCTCCATTTTTAGGTATATTATTATTCATTTTTATTTTTATTATCAAATAACTTTTATTTTCATTTCTTTTCTTATTCATGCTTTCATGTATGCGTCATAACACAAACATTTCACAACAAGGATGAACTTGTCACCATTTAGCCCCTATCCTTCTTACTTATACATGCCGGGGGCGTAGAGCCGTAGCAGGCACACCCGGACTTTCATAATCAGTCATAGTGCCAGGGGCGTAGAGCCGTAGCAGGCACACCTGGACTCACATAGGCTATCATGTCATACGAGGGCTAATGGATCATTCAATGTTCATCCACATCAACAACAAATTATGCAATGCAACATATTCGTGCATTCTAATGCAAGCAACCTAATATTGCATGGCATAATGATGCATGGGCAATGCTTTATGATTCATTCATTTATTCAATTACTTTAAAACTTAAGGGGTTGTTCCACTCACCTGGTAACTGAAGCTTGACAACGACTCTGAACAACTATCTCACAACCGGGGGTCTCGGTTCCTCGGGTCCGAACCTACACAGGTGGACTCAAATGAGGCACCAAACATACATGAACGTGACTCTGAAAAGCTCCCCAAAAACCCCCTAAAACATCCTGAAAACATCACATGAAAACATGCAAGAAATGGCTGAACAGGGCACTTTCGGCGGCAGGTTCGGCGGCCGAAAGTCCCTCTGCAGCCGAAAGTCATGCAGGTTCGGCGGCACTTTCGGCGGCCGAACCTCCCAGACAGAGACGAACCTTGAGTTTCGGGGGCAGGCTTCGGCAGCCGAAACTGCCTCCACAAGGGGGTTCGGCGGCCGAAAGTCACTTCGGCGGCCGAACCTGAGTTTCTGCCGAAGGGCAGAAACTTGGCTCCCTTGTGTCCACAGCCTCCAAAACGCCTCAAAACCTGCATAAACTTGGTTCTACTCATGCATACACATCATACCAGTTCCTAGGGGCCTCATACAAACATATGCCCCAACTACAACACTTCAAACACACATCAAGCAAGCCACATTGTTCAAAAATCACATAAACCTAACATATGCTCAACTAACTCTAACATGCTTCTCTACCCCTTAAAACTTCATGAAACTCATTTAAAACATACATTGAGCTTAAGATCGGCTCTTACCTCTTGAAGATCGAGGAAGAGACGACTCAACTCGGAGATCCAAGCACGAGAGCTCCTGAGTTTCCAAAGCTCCAAAACTTGCCTTTAAAGCTTAAAACTTGCAATGTGGGTTTAAAACTCAAGAAAGATGGAGGAGATCTAGTGAAAGAACACAAGATTTGAGGAGAGGGAGATCGGAAGCTTGTTGTGGCCGAAAATGGGAGAAAACCTCGCCCATTTCGGCTAAGGGTCCCTTTTATAGTGGCTGGCCAGGCCACGTTCGGGGGCCGAAGGTGCCTCCGCATGCATGCAAGGTTCGGCGGCCGAACATGAGGTTCGGCGGCCGAACTTTTACTTCCCTCCCTCATGCTTTCGGGGGCCAAACGTGCCTCCCAAACGCATGCATGTTCGGCGGCCGAACTTGACTTTCGGCGGCCGAACCTGGGTTTTCCTCCAAAGACTTTTCATGTAAAAACTCATTTAATTTCTTACTTAAAAACATGAAATACATGAAAACATTTCATAAAATCATAGTTTTACCCTTCTAGAGGTTTCCGACATCCGAGGTCCCACCGGACGGTAGGGATTCCGATACCGGAGTCTAGCCGGGTATTACAGTTGTTGAGTTTGATCCCCCATAACAGCTGGCTCTGATACCAAATTGATACAGCCCCCTATTTGTGATCTAGTTAGGGGTCTTTGGAAAAGTGGGTCAGGTTTGGAAGAAGAAGAAGGGTGGTTCTTTCTTCTGCCTATGTTTGCAGACTTAGAGAGGATCTGAAATCTCTTGAGTGTAAAGTACTCAAAAACTAGAGAATTAATTTCCCCATTTTATTGAAAAGAAGGAGTATATATACAACTGAGTTTTAACTGTAACTCCTAAAAATACTGAAGCAACAAATATGAAAATATTCTCAAACAACAAAAATAGAATCACAAATAAAATAAAAAGATTCCATAAAATCAGTAGCTAATAATTGACCAACAGACTTAGTCAACCAGCATTTTCTTCTTCAATCCGTGAGTGTATCTCTTGTAGACCAACTGCTGCTGGTTGCTATCAGACAGCCATCTTTGCAAGATGATCAGCACAAACATTAGTTTCCCTAGCTCCATAAAAGAAGCTAAAACAATCTCCTTGCTCAATCAATCCACGAATAGCTTGAATTATGCTACTATAGCAACCATGCACCAAGGTTAACCCATTTAGCATGTTAACTACTTCCATATTATCATTCTCCACAACTACTCTTCTGAAGCAACGTTGTTTCACCAGCCTAATACCATGAAAAATAGCTTTTAGCTCCGCCATAAGAATAGTAGACTTCCCAAACTGCATAGTGAAACCTAGCAACCAAGTACCATTTGAGTCACGAATTATACCTCCACCAAAAGCAAAATGATTACTTGGACAGATAAATGCATCCGTATTCAGTTTAATTATCCCAACTAGGGAATTAGACCATTTAGAGATGCACTGGACCTTTAACCCTTTAGCTTTCGGCATAAGCATCTTACTAGCTAGTTGATGTACTGATCATACTTATTCCATCAGTAACAGCATGATTCCCTCCAGGTCAACTACTCTTTGATTAAAAATATGTGCATCCATAATCTCCAATAACCAAGACCAAAGTAGAGCGATCAGAGAAGGCCCTGAGTTTGATTAACCCCATCTTGTATGTTCTGTTACAGCCATTCCTGAAATGGCACTTTGGTGTTAAAGAACTTGTTTCTTATAACATTCGGTACCAACTTGCTCCAAACAAACCTAGCTCCCGGATACTCTCAACACATGAGAAATTGTCTCAGCCCCAATCTTACATATTTCACAACTCGTGCTTGCACAAAGATGGCGACGGGCTCACTCTACATTAGTTAAAAACCTATCATGAACGACTAGCCAAAGAAAAGTTTGAATCCATTGTGGTCCATTCCAGTGCCATATAGCCTGCCAATCATTACTACTATTCTGGGGAGAACTACACAAAAGAGTATGGTATGCTGATTTAATTGTAAATTGCCCTGAACTTGTATGTTTCTATATGAGAGTGTCGTGCTTTAGTGCAACCGTGGGTAAGGGAGAGTTAGCTAACTCCATAAGAACAATAGTCAGTAGGAAAGCGTCTAGACGAGCCCAATTCCAGTGTCCAGCGAGATTCATATACTCCGAGACAGACTCCTTCAACCAACTTTTAGGAACTGGTCTAGAGGTAAAGTGAATGAGTTTTTTGTTTTCTAAAAGCCAAGGGTCTAACCAAAAATTTGTAATCTCCCATCTTTAATGGCCCACACTGCCTCTTCTTTAACTGTGTCCCAAACCGTTTTGATGCCTCTCCAAAGATTAGAGCCTGGGTGTTTCTGTAAGTAGCTACTCGGGCTTGGGTTATGTATTTTATACTTTATTCTCAAAACCTTAACCCATAAGGCTTGATGTTCCATCAAAATACCCCAAGCTAACTTCATAAGAAAGGCTTTATTGGTATCCTTGGCACTTCGAATTCCCAAACCCCCATTATATTTAGGGAGTTGCATCTTGCTCCAAGAGACAAGAGGAATCTTACGGTGTCCACTAGAAGTACACCAAATGAAATTTTTACACAATTTATCAATATCATTACATACTGAAGCAGGTATGTAGGTCGTCTGCATAATATAAACTGGAATAGCAATAACCATTGATTGAGCCAACGTGATTCTACCAACTAGATACAGATGTCTAGACTCCCAATTTTCCAACTTACTTCTGACATTATCAAGAATGTACCGGTAGGTTAATTTGTTAACTCGGGAGTGGATCAAGGGTACACCTAAATATTTCCCCAAGTCATCAGTCATTTTAAGTCCTAATTTTCTGTTGAGATCTTTCTTATTCCGAGATAGGACATTACTAGAGAAAAGCACTCGAGTTTTATCCGTATTAACCTTTTTACCAGAGCTATAACTGAAAGTCACTTAGAACTTTATTGATCACATCTACTTAAGAGTTTGAAGCTTCGGCGAAAAGAATAAGATCATCCGCAAAACAGAGATGCGAGATCGATGGACCACCAAGGCAAGTACAATAGGTTTCCACCAACTTTTATCAACCGCATCGTTAATTCCATGGGCTAACCTCTCCATACATAACACAAAAAGATATGGTGAGAGCGAATCACCTTGTCTCAGGGCTCTAGATGGTTGAAATATTTCAGTGAGTTCTCCATTCTAGACTACCTGCATAGAAACCAAAGACACACAATTCATAATAGTACTAATTAGAGGAAGCAGAAACCCTATTTTAGAAAGTGTATCTTGAAGAAAGTCCCAACGGATTTGATTATAAGCTTTCTCCAAATCTACTTTCAGAGCAAGGAATCCTTTCAAACCTTTCTTAAATGGAGTGCATGACTTCTTGGGTGACAATAATATTATCAGTTATCTTTCTGCCAGGAACAAAACTAATTTGGTTAGATCCAATTAAAAAAGGTAGAAACCCTTTTATCCTGTTAGCAATGAGCTTAGTGATAATTTTACACATGACCATACAAAGTGCAATGGGTCTAAATTGCTTAACCTTAACAGGATTCGATACCTTGGGTATTAGAGAGATAAAGAGTGTTATTCAAACTTCTATTCATATTAGAGCAATTTTTCAAATCATGCATAATATAAAAAATAATTTTAAAATCATGCAGGATCCGAAAATATTTTCAGATTCTGTGTGTCAACTCAGTGGGTTCGCCAGACATGCTAGATGAAAGTGGCGAAGTTTGTCTTGTTCGGCACTATGAGTGCCGAACAAGCTTTTCACTGGCTGCTGCTTGCATCTGCTGCATAGAAAATAAAAATCTAATATTAAGTTTGTATAAATATTTTGTAATATATAATAAAATTTAATATTTTTAAAATAAATATAATTAAGAAAATAAAATGTAATAATTTTTTTAAAAATATAATAATTTTATTTTTTAAATGATTTCATCCATCCATTGTATTTTTTTATTATTTTAAAATTATTTATTTATTTTATTTATATTATTAAAATATATAAATTAATTAGTATTAATTTTATTTTATATTTAAATTTTTATAAATATTTTTTAATATACGCTCAAATCTGAATTATAAAAGATTGGAATAAGAGCCCTGTGGATGGTCAGGTAAGAAAATAAAACTTAATATTAAATTTTATTAGATATAAAAAATATTTATAAAAATTTAAACATAAAATAAAATTAATACTAATTAATTTATATATTTTAATAATATAAATAAAATAAATATATTAATTTTATTTTATATTTAAGTTTTTGTAAA
Organism: Manihot esculenta; assembly: GCF_001659605.2. Taxonomy (NCBI): domain Eukaryota; kingdom Viridiplantae; phylum Streptophyta; class Magnoliopsida; order Malpighiales; family Euphorbiaceae; genus Manihot; species Manihot esculenta. Next base: position 15,131,920 of record NC_035167.2, read on the forward strand.
TATTTTTAATATCTAATAAAATTTAATATTAAATTTTATTTTCTTACCTGCATCTGCATGCATGACCATCCACTGCATGGATGCAGGGCTCTTCGGCAGTATAAGTGCCGAAGAATTCCAACCTTCAGATTTTGTGTGAGCGTATATTAAAAAATATTTATAAAAACTTAAATATAAAATAAAATTAATATTAATTAATTTATATATTTTAATAATATAAATAAAATAAATAAATAATTTTAAAATAATAAAAAAATACAACGGATAGATGAAATAATTTAAAAAATAAAATTATTATATTTTTAAAAAAATTAATACATTTTATTTTCTTAATTATATTTATTTTAAAAATATTAAATTTTATTATATATTACAAAATATTTATACAAACTTAATATTAGATTTTTATTTTCTTAAATTTTATTATATATTACAAAATATTTATACAAACTTAATATTAGATTTTTATTTTCTTATGGATGCAGCAGATGCATGCAGTGGCCATTCACTGCATGCATGCAGCTCTTCGGCACTATGCAGCCACGGGAGCAATTTTCATAGTGCCGATATCTATTTTTAGTGTCGAACTTCCATAAAAAATGTCGAATTAGCATATTCATCAATCCACATGAAAATATGCTAATTTATTTTGACTCGTAATATTTTCAGATTCTGCATGAAAATATTTTTAAATTTTACATGATTTTAAAATTATTTTTTATATTATGCATGATTTGAAAAATTGCTCATTCAACTACCTCCCTGAAGAACCCTAACAACCTCTTCATGAATCTCCTCACCAATCAACTCTTACCGGCTTTGAAAAAAACCAGCTTGAAAGCCACTAGGTCCTGGCGCTTTCCACGGCTTCATATCAAAAGGAGAAGTACGAAACTCATCTGCATCAAACAGGTTTACTTAGCATAAATAGAAAATCAGACGGGATTTGAAGAAATTTACCTTTGACCTGATATGTCTTGTAAGGAGTAATATCTTCCTTGTACAGCTACGTAAAATAATTACAAGCAAAAGATTTAAGCTTTTCCTTATTGTCCTCCCAGTTTCCACTCTCATCTTGAAGTTCGATGCAGTTTCTTTTCCTTCTAGTAATAGTTTTAGCGTGAAAATAAGCAGTATTACGGTCCCCCACTTGACCCACTCGGTTTTGGATTTCTGAAACCAAATCAGCTCCTCTCGATATAAAACAGCTTCAAGCTCTTTTTTCAGCTCCATTTAAAGTTAGTCAAGTATCTAGAAGGATGATTATCAAGGTATCTTTGAATTCCATCGATATGAGCTAAAAGCCTCCTTTTCTGTTTAAAAACATACCCGAAGGTATCTTTATTCCAAATTCTCAGCCTATTAAAAAAATCATTGAGACTCTCTGTTCTAGGCTTGAGTCATGAAACTGCAGAACTCATTATGGGTTAGCCATGCAACTTGAAACTTGAAAGGACGTTGCGATACGGGTTCAGAGTAAAACTTTGAAGCTCGATCAGCAGGGGTATATGATCCGACTGTAACCACATTAAGTGAAAGGTTAAAATAACAATAATTAAGATTAAGAAAAAGAAACTATTACAAGGTATTTAAAAAAAATTGAAGTTTAATTGAAAGAAAAAATTCAAGGAAACAAATTTGATTAAAATCTAGAAATGCTTTCGAAATTTAATAAAAATTAATAAAATTCACTAACTAAAAATTATTTTGAATTTAAATTTCTTAATCACAACTCTCTTCATAAATTTTCAATTACTTTATTATTACTTTTTGATTTTTATTAAATCGCTCCCATAAATTTTCTAATTTTTTTCTAAATAAAAATCATATAAAAATATAGACTTATATTTTGGATAATAAAATAAATTTGAGAAAATAAACTTGAATCCACTTTTATCTTAAGAAGAAAAAAAAAAAGGATAAAAGGGAAATGCACCACTGATAATTGTGGTGCATTGAGGGTAGGGAATGACCATCAAAGTAGACCGAGCAAAGATCCGTAATCTAAGGAAAATGGATCGTTTTAATGAAAATTTTTATTACTTTCTATATATGGAGAAATACTTATGATTTATACGTATTTGATAAATTTTTTTAGGTATAATTAGATAGATTCTACTATAAAAAAATAGATAGACTCACTTCTTTAATGTCTCTTGTGTGTGGATTAAATCTACTTAAAAAAAAATTTAAATACAAAAAAAGACTTTTTTCCCTTTCTATTAACATCATTAAATATTATTCATAAATTATACTTTACCCTTTTGAAAATTATATTTTACTCATTGTATTTTTACATTTAATTTTTTATTAATAAAATATTTTTTTTATATTTTAAAAATATAAAAAATTAAATAAATTAAATTATTATTCAAATAGTATGAATTTAAATATTAATAATGTAAATATGATTTTTCCAATATATAATACCGTTTACATTCTCAGTATGCTTGATAAATTCCATAAAGATGAGGACTCAGATAGTTTTCAGGAAAAGTTTTGTAAAAAACATGAAACATAGAATTCCATATGTTGATATATGTCGATTTTGAATTTTCCAAATTGGGAATTTGAGAATTAATTTTTCAATTTTCTAAAATTTAGCGTAAATTTGAAAATTACTTTTTATTCTTTTCTACTATATATATATATATGTATAAAGAAAGTTATGATTTCTAACTTATTTTTAAATAAAAATTATATTATAGTTTTTTCATAACTAAAATTTACTTGTGCAATACATATTTAACTTTATAAAATTATCTCGAAAAAGTATATAAATTGATCTCTAAATAGGATGATTGCTTATAAATAAGTTTTTTTTTTTAAATTAATCTCATAGGTTTATAAAATTTAATATTTTACATTTAAAAATAAATTAACAAAATAAAATTAAAAAAAAATTGATACAATATGTATTTAAATTGAAGTACATTTTTTTTTATCTAATTTCTTTATTCTCAATGATTTATTTTTTTGATTTAATTAGGGAAACAGAAAATAATAATTTTTTTATTTAATTTTTGTTTTATTGTTTTCCCATATAAAAATATTAAAATTTAATAAAAAATAAATTAATTTATAAATATAAGAATTTATTAGTAATTATAATATTTAAGACTGATTTATAAAAATAGAGATTAATTAATAATTTATATAAAATATATTTTTAATTAACAATTTTATTTAAAAAATTAGTATTTATAAAAAATATTTACATTTTAATTTTAAATAAAAATAAAAAATATAATATTAATTTAAAATATAAAATTTATGTTAAATTAATTATTTAAATAAATAGATTCAAATAATAGACACATTAAATAAAATTTAAATGTGTTTTTATAACCTCTAAATTCTAATTCTAATGTAGCACGAAAGGTATCTAGTTAAATAATTAAATCTAAATTATATTAAAATTTTTTTTAAATTATTTTTGAGAAATTTCTTTTTTAAATAGGCTGAATGAATTTAACTTTTAATATATGTCAAATTAATTTAAAATAAATCTCACAAAATACTAAAATACTAAAATAATAAAATTGACCTAAATACAATTTAGCCATACATGCATTACGTAATCTGAAATTGTATTGCGTGTCCACATGTGTTGAAGAGTGTGTTGTTTATTTATTTATTCTCTTATACTTTCCAAATATAGTTCTCATCTCGTAAATATTGAATTATTGAATTAAACGATGGTAGCCAAATTTCTCATGATTTAGAGTTTTTCATTTTAAATATTTGAAGTATCGTGTAACGATCCGGAAATCGGACCACTACCGGCGCTAGGATCCAGATCGGCATAAGGCCGCCGGGACCCGTAACAAGCCTGACGTACATCCTTTAACCCTGCTTAATCTCATACATGATCAACAACATACATAAAAATTTGAAACTTTTCTTTTTATTCATTCACCAAACTCAACCTGTGCATGCACTAATCAAAAACATTATCATCAACCCCACATTGGAGTCCTCATCAATGCTCCAATAGGGTGACATAACATAAATTAAGTTTGGTTAAACATGACATCATAAAACATTATTAAAGATCATGTATCAAGGGATTAACTAACATGCTAGGGTCAAGCACAATTCTATCCTCAATAACATCGTTACATTTCTGTTCTATACATTACATGACTATTCAATATAACATTTTACAATACATGTCCACAGCTAACTATTACATAGACCATGACTTCATTACTCTTGCTGACTTCTTGGTCTATCCCGTACCTGCAATCCTGGGGGATTAAGGGAGTGGGGTGAGCTACTAGAGCCCAGTGAGCAGAATAATAAGATATTTAAAACATATGCTATAATGGAATGCATCACATCACAAACAGATCACCTCAAGGATGGTCTTGTCATCAATAGTCCTCTACATATCCAATAGTGCCAGGGGCGTAGAATGGGCCTCGACCTGGTCTTTCTCTTATCATAACATACATAACATAAAATTCCAATACTGCCAGGGGCGTAGAATGGGCCTCGACCTGGACTTCCATACCATATCATATCACATCATATTATATCATACGAGGACTAAAGGATCATCCAATACCCATCCACATCAACATCAAATTATGCAATGCAACATATTCGTGAATTCTAATGCAACCACCCTATCATATCTCATGGTATTTATGATGCGTGAATCATGCTAAAACTGATTAGTTTACTTTAAAGCATAAAGAGTTATTCCACTCACCTCTGGCTAGCTCGGACAGACTCTGAAGCAGCTAACTCACTGCTGGGGTCCTCGGTTCCTCGGGTCCGAACCTACACAGGTGGACTCAAATGAGGGACCAAACATACATAAACAAGACTCTAAAATACTCCCCAAAACCCCCTAAAACACCTTAAAACAATCACAAAAATCATGCAAAGGAAGGCTGGACAGGGCACTTTCGGCGGCGGATTCGGCGGCCGAAAGTCCCTCCAGAGACGAAAGTCATGCACCTTCGGCGGCACTTTCGGCGGCCCAAGGTTCCCTCCAGAGACGAAACTCATGCATGTTCGGCGGCACTTTTGGCGGTCGAAACTCCCTTCCAGAGCCGAAAGTCCTCTTTCGGGGGTAGGGTTCGGCAGCCAATACATGCTACCACAGGCAGGTTCGGCGGCCGAAAGAGCCTTTGGCTGCCGAACCTGAGTTCTTCCCAAAGGGCAGAAACTCAGCCTTTACATGCATAAAAGCCTCCCAACTCATTCAATCAAGCATTTTCCTATTCTACAACATGCATTCTCAAGCATATAAGCTCCTAGGGGCTTCAAACTATCCTAAACCCCAACTACACATCAAACATGCATAACCAACATACATTGCTCATAAACACACATTTAACCAAAAACTCAACATAAACCTACACATGCCTTTCTACCCCAAGAAACTTCATAAAACTTACTTAAAACATGAAAGGAACTATGGATCTACTCTTACCTCTTGAAGAACGAGAGGAGAGGCGATCCAACTCGGAGATGGGAAGAAATCCGCTCTTTGGTCTCCAAGTTTCCAAACTTGCTCTTTTATTCAAATATCTTCAAATCAACATAAAGCTTGTTAAAACATGAAAGATCGAAGGAAAATCATCAAAAACAAACCATGGGAGAGCAGGAACTCACCGTGGCAGAAAATGGGGAGAAAACTCGCCCGTTTCGGCAATGAAGCTCTTATATAGGGGCTGCGAAACTACCTTTCGGCAGCCTAAAGTGCCTCCACATCTCATGCAAGTTCGGCGGCCGAACATGAGGTTCGGCGGCCGAACCTTTGAAACTTTCGGAAGCCTAACATGCCCCCCTAAACCATCCAATGTTCGGCGGCCGAACTTGAGGTTCGGCGGCCGAACCTGGAAATGCCTCCATGGTCTTTTCCTTTCAAAAATTCAATTCCTTTCTTACTTAAAATCATTAAATACATTAAAATATTTTATGAAAACATGATTTTACCCTTCTAGAGGTCTCCGACATCCGAGATTCCACCGGACGGTAGAAATTCCGATATCGGAGTCTAGCCGGGTATTACATTATCCACCCCTTAAGAACATTTGTCCCCGAATGTTCACCAAGCAACACATGAACATACACACAAAGCACATAAAACTCACCTTAGAAGAGATGAGGGTATTGCCGAAGCATGGTGTAATACCCGGCTAGAATCCGGCATCGGAATTCCTGCCCTCCGGCGGAATCTAGGGTGTTGGATCTCTCTAGAAGGGTAAAATGTATTTTCTAAATGTTTTTATAATGATTTGAATGGTTTTAATTGAAAATGAATTTAGTTTTGAAAGAGAAAAAGACCAAGGAGGCATTTGCCAGGTTCGGCCGCCGAAAGTGAAGTTCGGCCGCCGAACATGGAAAGGCTTCGGGAGCGCCTTTGGCCTCCGAAAGTCTTGTTTAAACGAGCCAAGGTTCGGCCGCCGAAAGTCAAGTTCGGCCGCCGAACATGCATGAGTTTAGGGGGCACATTAGGCCGCCGAAGGTCTTCGACCAGGCCACCTATAAAGGGCCCTCAGATCGGAAATGGGTGAGTTTTCTCCCTATTCTCGAGCTCAGGTGAGTTTATGCCTTCCTTTGGTCGTTTTCGTGTTTTCTCTACCCAACTCTCAAGTTTTTCATGATTTCTACCCTTGTGTTTGAAGATTTAAAGCTTAAAAGGAGTTTTGGGAGCTTGGAGCTTTTGGAGCTTGGATTCTCCACACCTCCGAGTTAGGGGTCACACCACCCTCGACCTTCAAGAGGTAAGTGTAGATCCTTGCTTCCCTAGTGTTTTTATGAAGTTTTATGAAGGTTTTGATGGTTGAGTATGGGTAGATATGCATGTTTAGGTTTATGTGGGTTTTATGCCCAATGTATGTTATGTGATGTTTGTGTTGAGGAGTTTATGTTAGTTTATGCTCCTTTATGCTTGTGGGAGTGAGTATGCATGTTGGGAGAGAGTATGTGAGGATTTGGGTATATTTGAGTTTGATTTTTGGCTTGGCAGAATCGGACCTGTCGTCCAGAGGGGACCAGGTTCGGCCGCCGAAAGGAGTTTCGGCCGCCGAACCTGCATGGGAGGCAGTCTTTAGGCTGCCGAATGTGCCCCCGAAGGAGGGACTTTCGTTTCTGTCCTAGGGTTTCGGCCGCCGAACCTGCCGCCGAACCTACCCGAGTTTCGTCTCTGGAAGGGACTTTCGGCCGCCGAAGGTGCCGCCGAAAGTGCCCTGTCCAGCCGTTTCTTGGGTGTTTTCCATGCATGTTTAAGTGATGTTTAGAGGGGTTTTTGGGGGTATGGTTATGAGTTGTTAGAGTATGTTTGGCACCTCATTCGAGTCCACCTGTGTAGGATCGGACCCGAGAGACCGAGGAGGCCATTAGTGCTAGCAGGTGTAGAGTCAGTCGGCGTCTGCCAGGAGGTGAGTAGAACTAAACTTAATGTTTTATTTTAAGAAATTCTAATGCCTAAAGCATGAGCATGCATCATGATTATGTATAGTAGGTTGATTGCACTAGTTCACGAATATGTTGCATTGCATTATTTCATGTTGATGCTGAGGTAGGTTTGGACCAAGGCGACTCCAATAGCCCATATTTGTCATTGAGTCTTGTCTAAGTCCTTTGAGAGCCGGACGAGTACCTGTAGGAAAGTCCATGTGAGCTCTCTGTGGACCAGACACCATGTTATGTATATGGTAGTCCTGTGAGCTTCTTTGGGGAGCCGGGCACCGACAGAGGGATTTTTGGGGTCATGTCCGATCCTTGAGAGTAAAGATGCTAGCAATTCAAGAGTACTCTCAGAAAACACTCCGTGGGGAATAGTTATCTGCATGAACCCCGAGACGGACCAGAGAAAGTTATGTGATTTACTTGTGTTATGACGCATTTCATGAAAGCATGAAATTAATGAACTGTTTTCTATGTTTCTACTCACTGGGCTCTTTAGCTCACCCCTTTCCCCTAACCCCAGTGTTGCAGGTTTAAGTCAGAGTCCAGAGGCTGCAGGGTAAAGTCAAGGTTAAGATATGCATGTTGTAATAGCTTAGATTATGTTTATGTTTAGTATGTTAGAGTGGACATGTATTATAAATTCATGTAAGATAATGTAATGTTAAGTAAAGTTGTGTCTATGGATTAGTTGTGCTTGGCCCTATAGACTGGTTAGTCCCTGTTAATGCATGGTTATGCTTATGTTATATGTTGAGTTGAGAACCAAACTTGAGGCATGTAATGTTACCCCATTGGAGTATATGATGAGGACTCCAGTGGAGGTTTTATGATTTTATGATTTTATGATTTTTATGATGTATGTTTCATGTCAGGATACATGCACAGGTCAGGTTTGGGTTCAACAGATGTTCAGTTTTCATGTTTTTATGGTTAAGTTTTTAATCATGTATGGGATTTGACCAGGTAATAGTATGTATGTTTGGCTTGCTACGGGTCCCGGCGGCCTTAAGCCGATCTGGATCCTAGCGCCGGTGGCGGTCCGGTTTCCGGGTCGTTACACATGGACTCCCGTGTCTCCCAGGTACACTCCTCAATGTTGTGGTGATTCCAAAGGACTTTCACCATCGGGATTTCCTTATTTCTTAGCTTTCTGATCTGGGTGTCTAGGATCCGTACTGGCTGCTCAACATAGGTGAGATCTTCTTGGATCTCTACATCAGGCTCACTAAGAACCTTGCCCGGATCCGACACGAACTTTCTCAACATAGAAACATGAAAAACCGGATGGATTCTCTCCATTGAAGCAGGTAAATCTAGCTTATACGATACATTCCCGACCTTTTGTAAGATTTCAAAAGGTCCGATGTACCGTGGGACTAGTTTACCTTTCTTCTCGAATCGAATCACCCCTTTCATTGGAGACACCTTGAGCAATACCAAATCCCCCTCCTGAAACTCCACTTGCCTTCTACGGATATCTGCATAACTCTTCTGCCTGCTCGAAGCAGTCTTGATCCTTTCTCTGATTATGGGTACCACCCTGCTGGTGATCTCTACTAGCTCAGGCCCTGCCAAGGCCTTTTCTCCAACTTCTTCCCAGCAAACAGGCGACCTGCACTTCCTTCCATACAAAGCTTCATATGGGGCCATCCCTATGCTAGCATGATGACTGTTATTGTAAGCAAACTCCACCAGAGGTAGATGTTGCCTCCAAGAACCGCCAAAATCTAGCACACACATTCTGAGCATATCCTCTATTGTCTGGATGGTCCTTTCTGATTGTCCGTCCGTCTGCGGATGGAAAGCAGTGCTAAAATCCAACCTGGTACCCATAGCATTCTGCAGACTCCGCCAAAACCTGGAGGTGAATTGGGGCCCTCTATCCGACACTATTGAAACAGGAACCCCATGCAACCTGACAACCTCATCGACATACACCTGCTCCAACTTGTCCATAGAATAGCCACTCCTGACAGGGATGAAGTGAGCAGATTTGGTGAGTCTGTCCACAATCACCCATATGGAGTCCAATCTGTTGGACGCTGCCGATAACCCCACCACGAAGTCCATAGCGATATTCTCCCATTTCCACTCTAGAATAGGTAGTGGGTTAAGCATTCCAGCCGGCTTCTGATGTTCCAGCTTCACCCTCTGACATACTTCGCAGGCTGACACGAACTGTGCCACTTCTCTTTTCATAGCTGGCCACCAATACACTCTCTTCAGATCTTGATACATCTTGGTGGCTCCAGGGTGAACACTGTACCTGGCATTATGAGCCTCTCTCATAATGTCTCCCATGAGGCCTACGTCATCTGGTACACAAAATCTGCTCCCATAACGGAGGATCCCCTTGCTGTCAAATCTGAATTCTTCATTCTTGCCTGACTGAACAGTCCTGGCAATCTTCACTAACTCTGGGTCCTTATGCTGTTTCTGAGCCACCTGCTCCAGAAACACGGGTGCTACTCTCATCTGGGCAACTAAAGCACCTGTACCAGACAACTCCAGTTGCAAACCTTCATTCATGAGCTTGAAGAACTGCCTCACTACTGGCCTCCTCTCTGCCGAAATATGGGACAAACTGCCAAGTGATTTCCGGCTCAAGGCGTCTGCCACAACATTCGCCTTACCCGGATGGTACTGGATCTTGCAATCATAGTCACTAAGCAGTTCCACCCATCTTCTCTGCCTCAGATTTAACTCTCTCTGACTCAAGATGTACTGCAGGCTCTTATGATCTGTAAAGATCTCACATTTTACCCTATAAAGGTAGTGCCTCCACATCTTGAGCGCAAAGATCACCGCTGCCATCTCTAGGTCATGTGTTGGGTAATTCAACTCGTGCTTCTTCAGCTGCCTAGAAGCATAAGCAATCACCCTTTCATTCTGCATTAGCACACAACCCAGTCCCACACGGGACGCATCGCAAAAGACTGTGAAGTCCTCATTACTAGTCAGCAGAGCTAACACCGGTGCTGAAGTCAACCTCTTCTTGAGCTCCTCAAAGCTCTCTTCACACTGGTCAGTCCATACAAACCTTTGGTTCTTCTTAGTTAGTCTGATCATAGGAGCTGCAATTTTAGAGAAGTCCTGAACGAACCTCCTGTAGTAACCTGCCAAACCCAAGAAGCTCTTGATCTCTGTCGCTGTAGTGGGTCTAGGCCAGTTAGCTACAGCTTTCACTTTCTTGGGGTCTACCTCTATTCCATTTTCTGACACAACATGCCCCAAGAAAGAGATGCTCCTTAGGCAGAACTCACACTTGGAGAACTTGGCATACAAGCCATGTTCCCTCAAGGTCTGCAGAACTAACCTCAGATGATGGGCATGCTCCTCTGCATTCCTGGAATACACTAATATATCATCTATGAAGACAATAACAAAGTGATCCAGGTACTGGCTAAATACTATGTTCATGAGATCCATGAATGCTGCAGGGGCATTGGTTAACCCAAACGGCATCACAAGGAACTCATAGTGCCCATATCTGGTCCTGAATGCTGTCTTCGGCACATCCTCTTTTCTTATCCTCAGCTGATGGTACCTTGATCTCAGATCTATCTTGGAGAAACAACCTACTCCTGCTAGCTGGTTAAATAGATCGTCGATCCTTGGCAACGGGTACTTATTCTTAGTAGTGACTTTGTTCAACTGCCTATAGTCGATACAAAGTCTAAAGGATCCATCCTTCTTTTTCACAAATAGCACTGGAGCACCCCAAGGTGAGGTACTCGGTCGGATGAAACCCTTATCTACCAGCTCTTGCAACTGCTCTTTAAGCTCCTTCAATTCTGCTGGTGCCATCCTGTAGGGAGGGATAGAGATCGGTCTGGTTCCAGGCATCAATTCAATTTCGAACTCTATCTCCCTAGCAGGTGGTAAACCTGGCAGCTCATCTGGGAAAACATCTAAGAACTCTCTGACCACTGGCACTGAGGCGGGCTCTCTGACCTGACTATCCAGCTTTCTCACATGAGTTAGAAAACCCTGACAACCCCTTTTGAGCAGCCTACGAGCCTGTAGGGCTGATATCAAACCTCTAGGTGTACCCCTCCTGTCTCCTCTGAAGACAACCTCTGACCCATCCTGACATCTGAACCTGACTACCTTGTCTCTGCAATCTAAGGTAGCACCATGGGTAGATAGCCAATCCATCCCTAGAATGACGTCAAAATCTGTCAAATCTAGAACCACAAGGTCGGCGGAAAGGCATCTTCCCTCCACAAAAACTGGACTACACTGGCAGACTGACTCTGCCACTGATGGGTCACACTTGGGTCCACTGACCCATAGGGGACACTCTAACCCAGAGACCATCAATCCCAACCTCTCGATGGCCCTCGGAGCAATGAAAGAATGAGATGCACCAGGGTCCATTAAGGCATAAACATCTGAACAGCCAATGATGAGATTACCTGACACCACGGTGTTTGATGTATTTGCCTCCTGCTGTGTCATGGTGAAGATCCGTGCTGGAGCTGATGGACCTTCACCCCTGAAACCCGCTGAAAAAGAGGCCGCCCCTCTCCCTCTGCCTCTGCCACTGACCTGAGTCGCGGCTGGTGTAACGACCCCAAAATGGACCGTCACCGGCACTAGGATTCAGGTCGGCTTAAGGCCGCCAGAACCCGTAGCAAGCCTGCTATACTCTCTGTGTACCTGTAAACCTCATACATGATCATACATTTTCTGTGAAAATAAAATTCTTTTCTGAACCAGGGCTTAACCTGTGCATGCACTATCTCTGTACTCTGTACTCATGTACTCATGTACTCTGTACTCTGTATCCCTGACTAGAGCTTGCTCTAGATGGGTTAACTCATACCTGTTAAGCCTGGTTTTCACATACAGGAAAACATATATACATATACAGATCATGTACAAAACATACATCACTAGGTCAAGCAACAACTATTACATCTCTTTAATATTACATGTCCACTCTAAGCTATTACAGATCTCTTTACTTTTCCTGTACTCTGCTGGACTGTCCCTGTACACTGTACACTGAACCTGCAAAACTGGGGTTAAGGGAGTGGGATGAGCTCTAGAGCCCAGTGAGTAGAACAGTAAAACATCTCAGTAAAATATGATCTCATGGAATGCACCATATCACAGACAAGCCACATCAAGAGTAAACCTGTCACCACATAGTCCCAGTAACTCTGTGCCAGGGCGTAGAATCGAGCACCTGGTCTTCCTGTCATATATGTATATGTGTATATAACACCTCTGTACTTACCATTGCCAGGGCGTAGTCAAAGGCTCCTGGACTTTGCTATACCTGCCAGGGCGTAGTCAAAGGCTCCTGGACTTCGCTATACCTGCCAGGGCGTAGTCAAAGGCTCCTGGACTTCCTGTCTGAGACTATTGGATCATTCAGCATTCACTCACATCACCAAATAACGATGCAATGCAACATATTCGTGAATACTAATGCAATCAACCTATGGCATAAACATGATGCATGAGATATGCTAAAAGCAGTTTGTGGTTCAATTAAAAGTCATAAGTTTAGTTCCACTCACCTCTGGCTATCTGGACTGACTGACTCTGCAGGCTCTGAACCTCTAGAGCAGTACTCACTGCTGCTCTATCTGGTTCCTCTGGTCTGTACCTATACAGATTGACTCAAATGAGGGACCAAAACTAGCTTAATACCAACTCTATTAACTGCCCCAAGAATCCCCTTAAACACACTCAACTATCCATGCAAAGCATGCAAAAGAAAGCTGGACAGGACACTTTCGGCGGCAGGTTCGGCGGCCGAATGTCCTCTCCAGAGACGAAACTCAAGCACCTTCGGCGACACCTTCGGCGGCCGAATCCCCCAAACAGAGCCGAACATGCAAAACAGGCTGTGGCAGCCAAGCCACCATGCAAGAGGTTCGGCGGCCGAATGAACCTTCGGCTGCCGAACCTGAGTTCATCCAGAACTCAGCTTCAACAGCAAACCATCTTCTCCTTCCCTTCAACCACTCAAACCATATATACACCAACTCCTCAACACACATATACTCACATATATGATCACAGGGGTCCAAAACTATCTAATAACCCCAAACAACAAATCAAACATAACACAGAAACATGTATACATGCATAAAGCATCAAAACTATCATTCATAACCTAAGCATACATCTCCTTCCACAAATCCCCCTAAAACCTTCAGAAAACATAAAAACATATGCAAGAACATCACTTACCTCCTGGAACAAGAAGATGAGTGATCTAAACAAAGGAAAACGGATCAACTCCTCTTCACCCTCACTAACTCTCCAAAGCTCACTTTTTGCTTCAAAACATTCAAACCCTTGTGAACGATCAAAACACTCTGCATGAGCTGCTCAAACTCAGCAAATAAACCAGGGGAGACGTGGCCAAGCTTCTGGCAACAAATTGGACATAACACCTGTCCAAAATGCTGACTAAGGATGCCCAACAGCTGGCTGGCCAACTCAGTTTCGGCTGCCCAATCGCATGCAAAACCATGCAACATTCGGGGGCCGAACTTACCTTCGGAAGCCGAACATTGGGCACTTTCGGCGGCCGAACTTATCTTCGGCGGCCGAACTTGGCTCCTCTGCCTTGGTTCATTTCAACTCAAAACTATCGAACAGTAAACCCATAAAACACATCATAACACTTAGAAAACATAACTCCTACCCTTATATAGATCCCAACACCCCGGATTCCACCAGACAACAGAACTTCCAGTGCCGGATTCTAGCCGGGTATTACATTCTCCCCTCCTTAAGAACATTCGTCCTCGAAGGTTCCTAAAACATCCAAAACAAAACACAAGGAGGAAACTAACCTCAAAACAGATGTGGATACTGCTGGAGCATAGACTCCCGCGTCTCCCAGGTGCACTCTTCTAGATTATGGTGGTTCCATAGAACTTTCACCATCGGAATCTCCTTGTTCCTTAGCTGTCTGATCTGCGTGTCCAGAATCCGCACTGGCTGCTCTATATAGGTGAGATCCGTATGAATCTCCACCTCAGGCTCACTCAGAACCTGATTCGGATCTGACACAAACTGTCGTAGCATAGAAACATGAAATACCGGGCGAATTCTCTCCATAGAAGCAGGTAAATCCAGCTTATACGACACATTTCCGATCCTCTGCAACACCTCAAAGGGTCCAATGTACCGTGGAGCCAATTTACCTTTCTTTCCAAAACGAACCACTCCTCTCATTGGAGACACTTTTAGCAATACCCAATTACCCTCTTGAAACTCTAACTGCTTTCTGCGAACGTCTGCATAACTTTTCTGTCTACTCTGAGCTGTTCTGATTCTCTCTCTGATCATGGGCACCATTCTACTGGTAATGTCTACTAACTCTGGCCCTGCAAGAGCCTTCTCTCCTACCTCTTCCCAGCAAACAGGGGATCTGCACTTCCTCCCATACAAAGCTTCATAAGGAGCCATCCCGATGCTCGCATGATGGCTGTTATTGTAGGCAAACTCCACCAAAGGTAGATGCTGCCTCCAAGAACCGCCAAAGTCTAACACACATAGTCGAAGCATATCCTCTATGGTCTGGATGGTCCTTTCTGACTGTCCATCAGTCTGTGGGTGGAAAGCAGTACTAAAATCCAATCTCGTGCCCATCGCACTTTGCAGACTCCGCCAAAAGCGGGAGGTAAACTGAGGTCCTCTGTCTGAAACTATAGACACTGGAACTCCATGTAATCTCACTATCTCATCCAGATAGACCTGTGCCAACTTATCCACAGAATAGTTACTCCGTACTGGAAGAAAATGAGCAGATTTCGTGAGTCTGTCCACAATCACCCATATCGAGTCTATCCTGTTGGACGCTACTGGTAAACCCACTACAAAATCCATGGCTATGTTCTCCCATTTCCACTCTGGAATCGGTAATGGGTTAAGCATTCCGGCTGGTTTCTGATGCTCTAATTTCACCCTCTGACAAACCTCACAGGTTGTCACGAACTGCGCTACTTCTTTCTTCATGGCTGGCCACCAATAGACCCTTTTCAGATCCTGATACATCTTGGTGGCTCCTGGGTGAACACTATACTTCGCATTATGAGCTTCCCTCATAATGTCTTCCTTCACACTGCCCCTATCTGGTACACAAAGTCGACTCCCATAGCGAAGGATCCCTTTGCTGTCAAATCTGAACTCTGCACTATTGCCTGACTGAACAGTCCTGGCAATTTTCATCAACTCAGGGTCCTCATGCTGTCTCTGAGCTATCTGCTCCAGAAACACAGGTGTCACTCTCATCTGTGCTATCAACGCACCTGTACCAGACAACTCTAGCTGTAATCCCTCGTCAAAGAGCTTATAAAGCTCCATCACAACTGGTCTCCGCTCTGCTGCTATATGGGATAAACTGCCTAGTGACTTCCGGCTTAGGGCGTCTGCAACAACATTCGCCTTACCCGGATGATACTGAATTTTACAATCATAATCACTGAGCAATTCGACCCACCTTCTCTGCCGCAAATTCAGCTCTCTCTGACTTAAGATGTACTGTAAACTCTTGTGATCGGTGAAGATCTCGCATTTAACCCCGTAGAGGTAATGCCGCCACATCTTAAGTGCAAAGATAACTGCTGCCATCTCTAGGTCATGGGTAGGGTAATTCAACTCGTGCTTCTTCAACTGTCTAGAAGCATAAGCTATTACTCTATCACTCTGCATCAATACACAACCCAATCCCACTCGAGATGCATCACAGAACATTGTGAACTCTTTATTACTGACAGGCAGAGCTAACACTGGTGCTGTTGTCAATCTCCTCTTGAGCTCCTCAAAGCTCTCTTCACACTGGTCTGACCAGATAAACTTCTGGTTCTTCTGAGTCAATTTGGTCATAGGAGCTGCTATCCTTGAGAAGTTCTGAACGAACCTCCTGTAGTAACCTGCCAGTCCCAGAAATCTTTTAATCTCAGTCACTGTCGTGGGTCTGGGCCAGTTAGCTACAGCCTCTATCTTCTTGGGGTCTACCTCAATACCCTCTGCTGATACCACATGTCCCAAGAAGGCAATGCTCCGTAACCAAAACTCACACTTCGAGAACTTAGCATATAAACCATGCTCTCTCAGTGTCTGCAGAACGATCCTCAGATGCTGGGCATGCTCCTCTGCATCTCTGGAATACACTAAGATATCATCGATAAACACAATGACAAAGTGATCCAGAAACTCACTGAATACCCTGTTCATGAGATCCATAAATGCTGCAGGGGCGTTAGTCAACCCGAACGGCATCACTAAGAACTCATAATGCCCATATCTGGTCCGGAAAGCTGTCTTAGGCACATCTGCCTCTCTGACTCTCAACTGATGATACCCAGATCTCAGATCTATTTTCGAGAAACAACCTGCTCCAGCTAGCTGGTCAAATAGATCATCAATCCGAGGTAAGGGATACCTATTCTTGATAGTGACCTTGTTCAACTGTCTGTAGTCGATACAAAGTCTAAGGGATCCATCCTTCTTTCTGACAAAGAGTACTGGAGCACCCCAAGGTGAGGTACTAGGGCGGATAAAATTCAACTCTGTTAACTCAGCTGGCGCCATCCTGTAGGGAGGAATAGAGATAGGTCTGATACCTGGCAGCAATTCAATTTCAAACCCTATCTCCCTATCAGGTGGTAGTCCTGGCAAATCGTCTGGGAACACATCGAGAAACTCTCGGACTACTGGTACTGTGGCTGGTTCCCTAACCTGACTGTCTAGCTCTCTCACATGAGCTAGAAACCCCTGACAACCCCTCCTAAGCAAACGACGAGCCTGAAGGGCTGAAATCATACCTCTGGGTGTACCTCTCCTGTCTCCTCTGAAGACACACTCTGACCCATCCTGGTCTCTGAGACTCACTAGCTTCTCTCGACAGTCCAACGTAGCACTATATGTAGATAACCAATCCATCCCTAGAATGACATCAAAATCTGTCAAGTCTAGAACCACAAGGTCAGCTGGAAGGCATCTACCCTCTATGAATACTGGACTGAAACGACAGACTGACACTGCCACTGATGGGTCACATCTAGGTCCACTGACCCAGAGAGGATACTCTAACTCAGAACTGATCAAACCCAATCGCTCTATGGCTCTCGAAGCAATAAAGGAATGTGACGCGGAACCCTATGGCACAAGCCTCAAACTCACATGCACAAGTAGATACGGAATCCAAAGATCTGATAAACCCACCTCCTATGGCACCCCAAACTTAGAGAAGCTGAAACACCAATGATCGAAGGATTTAGATGAGAATCCGACAAACGCCACAACGAATAGTTGATAAGTTAGCCAAGATTCCTGGTGCAATTGATGAAAGCAAATCCTCACTCTCACTCAAAGCAATACACGCCAAAGGCATGAAAGAAATTCTGAAAAGTTTGATTAAAAAGCTCCCTCTTACAATTGTTTCTTATCCTTATATAGTAAGGAGAAAAAGAAATAAAACCCTAAGACACTCTTCTTGGGCCTGACTTAAACACATAAGACCCAAGCCCAATCACACACTAAAATAACATATAAGTATTAAAATATAAGCCCACAACATGGCCCAACACTCTAAAACTTAAAAGATAAAATATGGCCAGAATACAAGCCCAAACAAAACTAAAATAAAACAAGTGTTTAAATAATAAAACTAGCAAGCCCATCATAACAAAGTTGAATCTTCACAAAAGCCTTACTTGATCTTCACTTTAGGCTTTCCTTTATGTAGTTTTAGCCCATAGGTTTGATTAGGCTCCCTCAGCCTATGATTGCAAATGTTGCACCAAATCTGTCCCATATGAGTTAAAGCACGCCCTAAATATATATGGATTATATGAATATGATTTTGAACTACTCTTGGATCCATTGGAATGATATAAGTTTGCTCCACACCATTGTTAGAAATTTGTCCTATTGGATCCGTATCATTCCCTCTTTCTTTAGAAAAGATTCGTCCTCGAATCTTGCTGATATTTATGTCAAGAAGGAAAGTTTTAGGCACCCATGTATCTTCAAAGACCTCCTTTTGAATAGGTGGAAATAGTATAAAACTTTCATCATGGATGTTTTCATCAACAACCTGCACATCAAGAACAAATGAACTAGACATAAAAATATTAGTCATAGAAAGATCATGTGGATGTGACCCATTCTCCTCTACAACTTCCAAAACAGTCTTATTCACCTCCTCCACCTCATCAATCATGTGCTCCCCATGTCCACCATCATTCACAACCTCTTCTATAAGTTCATTAATGGAATTTTCAATTTCAATCTCTATGGAAGTTGACATTGGAACTTTAGCCTCTTCTTTCTCCTTTTCTTTCTCCATCTTCCCTCCTTGAAGTAGTCTTGATTCTTTTCCAGCCTCGTTACCCTCAAACTCACTCTTTTCTCTCATTTTTTCCACAGAACTCAAGCTCTCACTCTCCTTTGTAGCCAAGGCCGAAGCCTCCCTCTCCCTCTCCAGCATTTTTATGTGATCGGCATATACCTCTTGAGGTGATAAAGGAGCGAGTATAAGCTTCTGTCCTTCATGAGTGAAGGAGTACTTGTTATTGAACCCATCATGTTGCACCTTTCTATCATATTGCCACGGCCTACCTAACAACATATGGCTTGCCTGCATAGGTACCACATCACACAAAATCTCATCCTTGTACCTACCAATAGAAAATGGTATAACCACCTGGCGTGTAACTCTGACCTCACCACAATCGTTCAACCCTTGCAATCTGTATGGCTTAGGGTGTTTAATAGAAGCCAAGCCCAATTTATCCACCATATACACACTAGCCACATTTGCACAACTACCTCCATCAATAATGACAGTACACACTTTTCCATTAACCAAACACCTAGTGTGAAATATGTTTTCCCGTTGTTCCAGGCTTTCTTCCTTAACCTGCATATTCAGAGCATGCCTAGCAACAAGCATCTCACAATGTGCAGCAAGCAACACATTATTAACAAACACATCCGAATCATCACAGTCATTATTGCAATTATGAGTTCTTTGAGGTATTCTTGTAGAAGTGGACGCTGGTGAGATATTCTGATCTTTACTCATCCTACCTTGAATCAACAAAGAACAAAGAGAACTAGCAAATATTGTGTTAGAAAAGAAAGAACTCAAGTGTTTGCACACTTACCACTCTTTTGCTGATTCTTCAATTGCACTTCAGAAACTAAGGTCAACCAACTAACCACAAGGTGCGTTTAATGAAACAAAAAGAAAGAAAACCTAAAGAAAGAACGAAGCGCGCAAAAACTAGAAAGAAGACACTGACAATTTGGAAAGTAACACATGAACTAGGTTTTGTGCTACTTGAAAAATATTACCTAGAGTATAGATATAAGCAAACAATACTCCAGCAATGTCAAGGAAGTAAAAGCAAGCTTAAACCAAAAAGAAACTTTGAATTGAAATAAAGACGAATCTGGACAAAAGTTTGAATTTAATTCACTTCAATGCAAATTAAATATGGATCTGCTTAAATCTACCCAAAAAGGCAAGTATCAAAACACCACAAATAGAATCAGAAAAAAAAAATATAAATTTCTCTCAGATCAGAAACATGGACGAAAATTCTGGTGTTAAAAGAAGGATTTGACATCAAATCAATTTAGATGCACTTTCCTTAAATGTGCACTTTAGGAAATAGGCAGAAATTCTTTTATCTCCTAATCTGGATTCAACCAAATTCAAATTTCAAATTTCCAAATTGATTCCCACAAACTACAGCAATCAATTGAGATAGGTACGGAAATATAGATACAATCACAATTTCTGCCAGAACAAGATAAGGCAAAGGGAATTTTTTTTTTTTCGTTTTTTTTTTTTTTTTGTATTGCGATTTTTTTTTTTGTGATGCACGAAGAAAAGGAAAACTCAGAAAAAAAAACTCAGGAAAAAAAGGAAAACTCAGTAACGAAGAAAAGGAAACTCACAGAAATCAATAACGAAGAAAAGGGAAACCCAGAAAAAAAAACTCTACATCCTGAGATAAATAAGAATTTACCTCACTTTGGCTCTGATACCAACTGACGCGGAACCCTATGGCACAAGCCTCAAACTCACACGCACAAGTAGATACGGAATCCAAAGATCTGATAAACCCACCTCCTATGGCACCCCAAACTTAGAGAAGCTGAAACACCAATGATCGAAGGATTTAGATGAGAATCCGACAAACGCCACAACGAATAGTTGATAAGTTAGCCAAGATTCCTGGTGCAATTGATGAAAGCAAATCCTCACTCTCACTCAAAGCAATACACGCCAAAGGCATGAAAGAAATTCTGAAAAGTTTGATTAAAAAGCTCCCTCTTACAATTGTTTCTTATCCTTATATAGTAAGGAGAAAAAGAAATAAAACCCTAAGACACTCTTCTTGGGCCTGACTTAAACACATAAGACCCAAGCCCAATCACACACTAAAATAACATATAAGTATTAAAATATAAGCCCACAACATGGCCCAACACTCTAAAACTTAAAAGATAAAATATGGCCAGAATACAAGCCCAAACAAAACTAAAATAAAACAAGTGTTTAAATAATAAAACTAGCAAGCCCATCATAACAAAGTTGAATCTTCACAAAAGCCTTACTTGATCTTCACTTTAGGCTTTCCTTTATGTAGTTTTAGCCCATAGGTTTGATTAGGCTCCCTCAGCCTATGATTGCAAATGTTGCACCAAATCTGTCCCATATGAGTTAAAGCACGCCCTAAATATATATGGATTATATGAATATGATTTTGAACTACTCTTGGATCCATTGGAATGATATAAGTTTGCTCCACACCATTGTTAGAAATTTGTCCTATTGGATCCGTATCAGAATGAGAAGCACCGGGGTCCATCAAAGCATACACATCTGAACACCCAATGATGAGATTACCTGACACCACTGTGTTCGACGTGTTAGCCTCCTCCTGTGTCACTGTGAAAATCCGTGCTGGGGCTACCGGATTTCCACCTCGGGAACCTGCTGCTGAAGTAGAGGCTACCCCTCTCCCTCTACCTCTGCCACTAGTCTGAGGCATGACTGGAGCTGCTGGCCGTACAACTGGCTGTACCACACTGCCTGAACTCATCTGCTGGGATGGTGCAAAAGTCATCTGCGGACAATCTCGAGCAATATGCCCTTCCTGTCCACATCGAAAACAAGCTGTAGATCCCAACCGACAAACTCCTCCATGTGGTTTTCCGCATCGTCTGCAGACTGGAGCTGTGCCAGAGCTTGAGCCACTACCTATTCCCAGACCTGACTTGACTTTACTCCAGAACTTACTCTTTGTTCCTTTTGCTCTATCCCATCTTTTACTGCTTGGTGTGGGGGCTTTAGAACCCGAAGCCTGTGCCTTTGACTGTTTCTGAATATTGGCACTAGCTTCCATTTTTCTGGCTGCGTCTACTATGGTATGGAAACTCTCCTTTTCTGCTGGAAGAATCAAGGAAGCATACCTGGGATACAGTCTCATAGTATATCTCCTTGCTTTCTTCTGATCAGTATCATAGGCTTGACCCACGTACTGAAGCAGATCCAGGAACTTATCTGTGAATTCATCAACACTCATCTCATCTGTCTGTCTCAACTGTTCAAATTCAATTACTTTCATCTCCCTCGAACTGTCAGGAAAAGCCCACCCTGCAAACTCATTGGCGAACTCTCCCCATGACATGTTGTCCATTCTAGGCTCCACATAATTCTTAAACCATTCTCTGGCTTTCTTGCATTTTAATGTGAAACCTGCCATCTCAATGGCTCTCCTATCATCTGCTCCCAATTCACTGGTGATCATCCTAACTGCTCTGAGATAATCAAATGGATCATCTCCTGTGTTGTATTTAGGAGCATCCAATTTCAAGTACTCCGTCATTTGGACTTTACCTCCAGATGTGCTAGGTTCATGTCTGTCAACAACAGGGGCTACTGGTTCTGGTGGTGGTACTGGTTCATTTGGCTCTAGGTGTGCTGCACTTGGATGGGTAGGGGAAGAGGGATACATAGGATATGGTGGATAGTAAGGATAAGGCATATAAGGCATATAAGGAGGATATGGCACAAAACTCGAGTACTCCGACATACCTCCCATCGGATACTCTGGATAGCCAAAACCTGAGGTCTGACCTCCCTGCGACTCTCCCATACCTTCCTCAAAACTGCCTATACCCATGCTGTCATCTCTAGACTGATCAATCTCCATAGCTTCCCTCCTTTCCTCTGATCTTCCTCCCCTAGCTGTTCCTCTTCTGCTCTCGTCGACAGACCTTCTAGGGTCTATTGACGTACCTTCCCTGCTAGATCTCTGAGACCTTGCCCTTGGCAATGCAGGAGGACGAGCAGCTGGTCTCTCATTCTCTGGTGGGACTCCAGTCAATCGAGCTGATCGACGAGTTCCTCGCATCTTTATTCTAGAAACACAACATATAACATACCTCTTTAGCACATAAACATCACATATCAATCATACACATACAACACTCATGGCATATCATAGCAGATAGGACTCAAGACCCTATCCTAGTGGACATGATTTCCTATTGTGCTTGACCACTTCTACCCTCTATGAGCCCGACACTATCTCTATAGGTCCGATCATGTGAACCTAGGGCTCTGATACCAATCTGTAACGACCCCAAAATGGACCGTCACCGGCGCTAGGATTCAGGTCGGCTTAAGGCCGCCAGAACCCGTAGCAAGCCTGCTATACTCTCTGTGTACCTGTAAACCTCATACATGATCATACATTTTCTGTGAAAATAAAATTCTTTTCTGAACCAGGGCTTAACCTGTGCATGCACTATCTCTGTACTCTGTACTCATGTACTCATGTACTCTGTACTCTGTATCCCTGACTAGAGCTTGCTCTAGATGGGTTAACTCATACCTGTTAAGCCTGGTTTTCACATACAGGAAAACATATATACATATACAGATCATGTACAAAACATACATCACTAGGTCAAGCAACAACTATTACATCTCTTTAATATTACATGTCCACTCTAAGCTATTACAGATCTCTTTACTTTTCCTGTACTCTGCTGGACTGTCCCTGTACACTGTACACTGAACCTGCAAAACTGGGGTTAAGGGAGTGGGATGAGCTCTAGAGCCCAGTGAGTAGAACAGTAAAACATCTCAGTAAAATATGATCTCATGGAATGCACCATATCACAGACAAGCCACATCAAGAGTAAACCTGTCACCACATAGTCCCAGTAACTCTGTGCCAGGGCGTAGAATCGAGCACCTGGTCTTCCTGTCATATATGTATATGTGTATATAACACCTCTGTACTTACCATTGCCAGGGCGTAGTCAAAGGCTCCTGGACTTTGCTATACCTGCCAGGGCGTAGTCAAAGGCTCCTGGACTTCGCTATACCTGCCAGGGCGTAGTCAAAGGCTCCTGGACTTCCTGTCTGAGACTATTGGATCATTCAGCATTCACTCACATCACCAAATAACGATGCAATGCAACATATTCGTGAATACTAATGCAATCAACCTATGGCATAAACATGATGCATGAGATATGCTAAAAGCAGTTTGTGGTTCAATTAAAAGTCATAAGTTTAGTTCCACTCACCTCTGGCTATCTGGACTGACTGACTCTGCAGGCTCTGAACCTCTAGAGCAGTACTCACTGCTGCTCTCTCTGGTTCCTCTGGTCTGTACCTATACAGATTGACTCAAATGAGGGACCAAAACTAGCTTAATACCAACTCTATTAACTGCCCCAAGAATCCCCTTAAACACACTCAACTATCCATGCAAAGCATGCAAAAGAAAGCTGGACAGGACACTTTCGGCGGCAGGTTCGGCGGCCGAATGTCCTCTCCAGAGACGAAACTCAAGCACCTTCGGCGACACCTTCGGCGGCCGAATCCCCCAAACAGAGCCGAACATGCAAAACAGGCTGTGGCTGTAATACCCGGCTCGAGTCCGGCATCGGAATTCCTGTAGTCCGGTAGAATCTCGGGTGTCGGAACCCTCGAGAAGGGTAATACATATGTTTTTAAGGTATTTTCACTGGTTTTCATGGTTTGAAGGGTTAAAAGACTTGAGTTTTGAAAGAAAAGCAACAAGGGAGAAATGCAAAGGTTCGGCCGCCGAAGGTCACTTTCGGCCGCCGAACATTGCATGGTTGCGGCTTCACGTTCGGCTGCCGAAGGTGGTCTGGCCAGCCACCTATAAAAAGGGCCAAGGGTCGGTGGAAGGAGGTTATTTCTCCTCCACTTGCAGCCAGAGGTGAGTTTCAGCCTCTCCTACGTTGACTTTCATGTTTTCCATGATTTTCATCAAATCTTTCAAGAGTTTTAAGAGTTTTGGTGATTTATGAAGGTTTTGAGCAAAAGAACCAAGTTTTGAAGCTTGGAGCTTTGGAAGAGCTTTTCTTCATATCTCCACGTTAGGATCCTTCATCCTCAAGTTCTTTAAGAGGTAAGTGAAGATCCTGAGCTTCTTTGATGATTTTGAAGGTTTTATTAAGTTTGTATGGGTAGTAAGCATGTTTAGGTTTAGGTGAGGTTTTTGGTGATTTGTGGTGTTCTAGCATGATTAAGTGTTATGTGCTATGTTTGTTTGGGGTTTTAGGATAGTTTTAGACCCCTTTGTGCATATATATGTGTATATGCTAGTTGGGAGTAGTTGAGATGCATGTTTGTAGTTTTTGGGCAAAGTTTGCATGAAACAGAGCAGGGTTCTGCCCTTCGGGCAAAACCAGGTTCGGCCGCCGAAGGAAGGTTCGGCCGCCGAACCCTTTGTGGAGGCAGTTCGGCTGCCAAAGGTTGTCCCCGAAAGCTAGGCTTTCGGTTTAGAAAGGGACTTTCGGCCGCCGAAAGAGGGAGTTCGGCCGCCGAAAGTGTGTGAGTTTCGTCTCTGGACGAGACCTTCGGCCGCCGAAGGTGCCGCCGAACATGCATGAGTTTCGTCTCTGGAGTGGGGTTTCGGCCGCCGAACCTGCCGCCGAAAGTGCCCTGTCCAGCTTCCTTTTCCATGTTTTATGTGATGGTTTGAGGATTGTTTAGAGGGGTTTTGGGGAGTTTCTTAGAGATGTTCTTGAGTGAGTTTAGTCCCTCATTTGAGTCCACCTGTGTAGGTACGGACCAGAGGAATCAGGGACATCAGCAGTGAGTCCAGAGTCAGAACCTGCAGAGTCAGTTCAGAGAGAACTACAGGTGAGTGGAATTTAACTTCATGTTTTAATATGATAACTGCTATTTTCCCATGCTTCATGCATCATGAATATGCTATAGGGTGAGTGCATTAGTGTACACCAAGATGATGCATTGCATTTATCCTTGTACTTGGCATTGCTCCTTGTACATTGCTTATGTGAGACGGCACGGACTTCGTGAGGATTCATTAGCCCTCAGAGGAAAGACCTGGAACAGCCCTACGGGGACCAGGCACACACAGAAAGACCTGGAACAGCCCTACGGGGACCAGGCACATGGTACTTAGGTACCCCAGATGAGATAGAGGGAGTTTTGATCCGTCCGGCCGAGGTGATGTGATTCTGTGTTGCATTCCATGAGAGCATGTTTTATCACCTGTTATTGACCTATTCTACTCACTGGGCTATCGTAGCTCATCCCTCTCCCCTAACTTTAGTTGTGCAGGTTCAGAGGTCAGAGAGAACTCAGCAGGGTACAGGAAGAGTACAGAGTGGTGTAATAGCTAGTGTGGACATGTAAATGTATAGAGCTAATGTATATGTATATGTATAGTGTATAGAATGGTGCTTGATTTATAAGACTTGTAATCCCTTGGAGTCACATGATCAGTTTATGTATGTTTCTTTATTGTTGTATGTTTATGAGCAAAAAACCAGGCTTAACATTATGAGATTGATCCGCCTAGAGCCATGAGGAGCTCTAGTAGGGATTGGTAGAGCACAGAGAGAGTGCATGCACAGGTTAAGCCTTGGAATGAAGAAAAGTTTTATGTTTTTACAGCAAATGTATGATCATGTATGGGATTTTACAGGTAGACAGACAGGATAGCAGGCTTACTACGGGTCCCGGCGACCTTAAGTCGATCTGGATCCTAGTGCCGGTGGCAGTTCGGTTTCCGAGCTGTTACAGTGGCAGCCAAGCCACCATGCAAGAGGTTCGGCGGCCGAATGAACCTTCGGCTGCCGAACCTGAGTTCATCCAGAACTCAGCTTCAACAGCAAACCATCTTCTCCTTCCCTTCAACCACTCAAACCATATATACACCAACTCCTCAACACACATATACTCACGTATATGATCACAGGGGTCCAAAACTATCTAATAACCCCAAACAACAAATCAAACATAACACAGAAACATGTATACATGCATAAAGCATCAAAACTATCATTCATAACCTAAGCATACATCTCCTTCCACAAATCCCCCTAAAACCTTCAGAAAACATAAAAACATATGCAAGAACATCACTTACCTCCTGGAACAAGAAGATGAGTGATCTAAACAAAGGAAAACGGATCAACTCCTCTTCACCCTCACTAACTCTCCAAAGCTCACTTTTTGCTTCAAAACATTCAAACCCTTGTGAACGATCAAAACACTCTGCATGAGCTGCTCAAACTCAGCAAATAAACCAGGGGAGACGTGGCCAAGCTTCTGGCAACAAATTGGACATAACACCTGTCCAAAATGCTGACTAAGGATGCCCAACAGCTGGCTGGCCAACTCAGTTTCGGCTGCCCAATCGCATGCAAAACCATGCAACATTCGGGGGCCGAACTTACCTTCGGAAGCCGAACATTGGGCACTTTCGGCGGCCGAACTTATCTTCGACGGCCGAACTTGGCTCCTCTGCCTTGGTTCATTTCAACTCAAAACTATCGAACAGTAAACCCATAAAACACATCATAACACTTAGAAAACATAACTCCTACCCTTATATAGAATCCCAACACTCCAGATTCCACCAGACAACAGAACTTCCGGTGCCGGATTCTAGCCGAGTATTACAGCTGGAGCTACTGGCTGAGCCACACTACCAGAAGCTGTCTGCTGAGACTGTGCCACAAAAGCTGCTCTAGGACACTCCCGTGCCACAAAAGCTGCTCTAGGACACTCTCGTGCCATGTGTCCCTCCTGCCCACATCTGAAGCAGGCTGTCGTCCCAACCAGACATACTCCTTTATGCGGCTTCCCACACTTCTTGCATGCTGCATTATCTGCACCTGAGCTCGAGCTACTTCCTAATCGCAGACCTGACTTGATCTTGTTCCAGAACTTGTTCTTCTTAGTCTTGGCCTTACCCCACTTTTTACTGCCTGAAGCTGCTACACTCAGAGAAGAGGGATCTAACCTTCCCCCACCTGGGGTCTTGGAATCAGAAGGCTGTGCTACTGACTGCTTAACTTTTCCCTTGATGATTGCACTAGCCTCCATCCTCCGAGCCATATCCACAATGGCATGGAAACTCTCCCTCTCTGCTGACTGAATCAAGGAGGAATACCTGGAATGGAGCTTCATGATATACCTCCTTGACTTTTTTTGATCTGTATCCAGATTCTGCCCAACAAACGGCAACAGCTCCAAAAACCTGTCTGTGTACTCATCCACACTCATCTCATCCGTCTGCCTCAACTGCTCGAACTCAATCATCTTCAATTCTCTTGAACTGTCAGGAAAAGCCCATCTTGCAAACTCATTTGCAAACTCCTCCCATGATAGGCCGTCCAACCTCGGGTTCACATAGTTCTTAAACCACTCTCGGGCCTTCTTACATTTCAGCGTGAACCCAGCCATCTGAATGGCTCTACTGTCATCAGCTCCTATCTCATCTGTTATCATCTTGACCCTCTCAAGGTACATAAATGGGTCATCACCGGTTTCAAACTGGGGAGCACCCAGCTTCATGTAGTCGGTCATCTTGACCTTGCTCCCTCCAGATGAGCTAGGTTTAGGTACTTGGGTTTCTGGGACAGTAGGTTCTGCTGGTGGTGGAGGAGGTGCAGCATTCCCCGGGGTAGGGTTTGTTAGACCTGAGTAGAAAGATGGGGGTGGGTACATAGGGTACTGTGGGTATGGTGGATAGAAAGGTGGGTATGGCATGTGAGAGTGATAAGAGTTAAAGCTGGGGTAATCCGATGTACCTCCCATCGAATACCCGGGATTCTGAGAAAAGGGTGGGTACTGGGGTGGCTAAACAAATCCTGAGGCCTGAGTGCCTCCTTGAGATTCTCCCATACCCTCTTTAGACATACTCACTCCAAGGCTGCCATCCCTCCTCTGATCCACATCCATGCCATCGCCCACATCCTCTGACATTCCTCCTTGCACTGTTCCCCTTCTGCTCACATCAAAAGACCTTCTAGGGTCCCTCGATGCTCTCTCCCTGCTTGACCTGTAGGACATTGCCCTAGGCAATGCTGGAGGACGGGCATCCGTGCCCTCGTCCTAGGGTGGCACTCCAGTCAATCGTGTAGATCGACGAGTTCCTCTCATCTTGCTTACTGAAAAACAGCACACAACACACAAACATTAGCATCAAATGGTTCATGTGCGAACATATGAACCCGCATCACATGCATCACATATCATAGCATCTCATTAATGCACATGCATAGGATCATAGCATTTCACATCATCATTCAAGACAGGACTCTACATCCTATCCTAGTGGACATGATTTTCCTATTGTGCTTGACCTTCTAGAACATCTATGAGTCCGACACTCTAGGTCCGACCATATGAACCTAGGGCTCTGATACCAATCTGTAATGACCCGGAAATCGGACCGCTACCGGCGCTAGGATCCAGATCGGCATAAGGCCGCCGGGACCCGTAACAAGCCTAACGTACATCCTGTAACCATGCTTAATCCCATACATGATCAACAACATACGTAAAAATTTGAAACTTTTCTTTTCATTCATTCACCAAACTCAACCTGTGCATGCACTAATCAAAAACATTATCATCAACCCCACATTGGAGTCCTCATCAATGCTCCAATGGGGTGACATAACATAAATTAAGTTTGGTTAAACATGACATCATAAAACATTATTAAAGATCATGTATCAAGGGATTAACTAACATGCTAGGGTCAAGCACAATTCTATCCTTAATAACATCGTTACATTTATGTTCTATACATTACATGACTATTCAATATAACATTTTACAATACATGTCCACAGCTAACTATTACATAGACCATGACTTCATTACTCTTGCTGACTTCCTGGTCTATCCCGTACCTGCAAACCTGGGGGATTAAGGGAGTGGGGTGAGCTACTAGAGCCCAGTGAGCAGAATAATAAGATATTTAAAACATATGCTATAATGGAATGCATCACATCACAAACAGATCACCTCAAGGATGGTCTTGTCACCAATAGTCCTCTACATATCCAATAGTGCCAGGGGCGTAGAATGGGCCTCGACCTGGTCTTTCTCTTATCATAATATACATAACATAACATTCCAATAATGCCAGGGGCGTAGAATGGGCCTCGACCTGGTCTTTCTCTTAACATAGTGCCAGGGGCGTAGAATGGGCCTCGACCTGGACTTCCATACCATACCATATCACATCATATCATATCATACGAGGACTAAAGGATCATCCAATACCCATCCACATCAACATCAAATTATGCAATGCAACATATTCGTGAATTCTAATGCAACCACCCTATCATATCTCATGGCATTTATGATGCGTGAATCATGCTAAAACTGATTAGTTTACTTTAAAGCATAAAGAGTTATTTCACTCACCTCTGGCTAGCTCGGACAGACTCTGAAGCAGCTAACTCACTGCTGGGGTCCTCGGTTCCTCGGGTCCGAACCTACACAGGTGGACTCAAATGAGGGACCAAACATACATAAACAAGACTCTAAAATACTCCCCAAAATCCCCTAAAACACCTTAAAACAATCACAAAAATCATGCAAAGGAAGGCTGGACAGGGCACTTTCGGCGGCGAGTTCGGCGGCCGAAAGTCCCTCCAGAGACGAAAGTCATGCACCTTCGGCGGCACTTTCGGCGGCCGAAGGTTCCCTCCAGAGACGAAACTCATGCATGTTCGGCGGCACCTTCGGCGGCTGAAACTCCCTTCCAGAGCCGAAAGTCCTCTTTCGGGGGCAGGGTTCAGCAGCCGATACATGCTACCACAGGCAGGTTCGGCGGCCGAAAAAGCCTTCGGCTGCCGAACCTGAGTTCTTCCCAAAGGGCAGAAACTCAGCCTTTACATGCATAAAAGCCTCCCAACTCATTCAATCAAGCATTTTTCTATTCTACAACATGCATTCTCAAGCATATAAGCTCCTAGGGGCTTCAAACTATCCTAAACCCCAACTACAACACATCAAACATGCATAACCAACATACATTGCTCATAAACACACATTTAACCAAAAACTCAACATAAACCTACACATGCCTTTCTACCCCAAGAAACTTCATAAAACTTACTTAAAACATGAAAGGAACTATGGATCTACTCTTACCTCTTGAAGAACGAGAGGAGAGGCGATCCAACTTGGAGATGGGGAGAAATTCGCTCTTTGGTCTCCAAGTTTCCAAACTTGCTCTTTTGTTCAAATATCTTCAAATCAACATAAAGCTTGTTAAAACATGAAAGATCGGAGGAAAATCATCAAAAACGAACCATGGGAGAGCAGGAACTCACCATGGCCGAAAATGGGGAGAAAACTCGCCCGTTTCGGCCATGGATGTAATACCCGGCTAGACTCCGGTATCGAAATTCCTACCGTCCGGTAGAATCCCGGGTGCCGGAGACCTCTAGAAGGGTAAAACCATGTTTTCATAAAATGTTTTAATGTGTTTTATGATTTTAAGTAAAAAGGAAATTGAGTTTTGAATGAAAATAGCCTTGGAGGAAGATGCAGGTTCGGCCGCCGAACCTCAAGTTCGGCCGCCGAACATGCATGTGCTTCAGGTGTGCCTTAGGCCCCCGAAGGCACAAGTGAGGAAAACCAAGTTCGGCCGCCGAACCTTATGTTCGGCCGCCAAACATGGCATGCATGCGGAGGCACGTTAGGCCCCGAAAGTGGCCTGGCCAGCCACCTATAAAGGGGTCCCTTAGCCGAAATGGGCGAGCTTTTTTCCCCATTTTCGGCCAAGGTGAGCTCTCCGCCATCCCTCACCAATTTCAAGTTTCTTCCTTCAAATATTTCTTGTTTTTCATAAGTTTGCACTTGGTTTTGAAGGTCTTTGAGCAAATAGCAAGTTTTGGAGCTTGGAGGTTCAAGAAACTCAATCTCTCCCATCTCCGAGCTAGGGTCGTTTTCCTCTCGATCTTCAAGAGGTAAGGGCCGATCTTGAGCTTACTATATGTTTTAAACAAGTTTTAAGTTGATTCATGGGGTAGAAATGTATGTTTAAGTTAGTGGAGCATTGTTAGGTTTTATGTGTTTTATGGACAATGTATGTTGGTTATGTATGTTTGATGTGTTTGAGTTGGGGTCTAGGATAGTTTGAAACCCCTATGTGTTGATGCAAGTGTCTATGCATGTTTTGAGAGTGTTGGATGCATGTTTGAAAGGTTTGGGAGGCATTTGAGGTTGAGGAGTCGAGTTTCTGCCCTCTTTGGTAGAAACCAGGTTCGACAGCCGAAGGACTTTCAGCCGCCGAACCTGCCTGGGAGGCAAGTCTTTCGGCTGCCGAAGCCTGCCCCCGAAAATGGACTTTCATCTCTGGAGGGCACTTTCGGCCGCCGAAGGTGCCGCCAAACCTGCCTGACTTTCGGCTCTGGAAGGACTTTCGACCGCCGAACCTGCCGCCGAAAGTGCCCTGTTCAGCTTTCCTTTGCATGTTTTCCATGGATGTTTTGAGGTGTTTTAGGGGGTTTTTGGGGAGTATTTTAGAGTCATGTTTATGTATGTTAGGTCCCTCATTTGAGTCCACCTGTGTAGGTTCAGACCCGAGGAACCGAGGCCCCCAGCAGTGAGATAGCTGCTTCAGAGTCTTTAGAGCTTCAGCCAGAGGTGAGTGGAATAAACCCTTATGTTTTAAATTAAAGAAAGTTTTAGCATGATTCATGCATCATGAATGTCATGTGATATTTTAGGTTGTTTGCATTAGAATTCACGAATATGTTGCATTGCATAATATGTTGTTGATGTAGATGAATGTTGGATGATCCTTTAGCCGCACTACGTTATGATATGATGTGGAAAGACCAGATGTGGCATGCACTACGCCCCTGGCACTATGTAAGAGAAAGACCGGAAGTGGCCTGCGCTACGCCCCCGGCATGATTGGATATGTTATGATATGTTATGTGTAAGAGAAAGACCAGATGTGGCTTGCACTACGCCCCTGGCATTATTGGATCCAGTAGTGGGCTATTGGTGACAAGTTCATCCTTGATGTGAATTGTTTGTGATATGTTGCATTTCATGAAGGCATGAAAAATGAATTGAATGTTATATTATTCTGCTCACTGGGCTCTAGTAGCTCACTCCTTTCCCCTTATCCCCCAGGTTTGCAGGTACAGGGTAGACCAGGGGTCAGCAGGAGTAAAGTCTGATTTTATGTAATAGTTAGAAGTTGTGGACATGATAAAAGTGTAATGTAATGTCTTATATAGTTTTGATATGTAATAATGATATTGAGGATTAGAGGTTGTGCTTGACCCTATGTGTATGGTAATCCCTTTTGTAAGCATGATCTGTGCTTTTATGATGTTTATGTTCAACCGAGCTTAATGTATGCATGTTATGTTACCCCATTGGAGCATTTGATGAGGGCTCCAGTGTGTGGTTTATGTTATGTCATGTGTATATATATATATACAGGTTGAGCTTGGTTGATAAAAGAAAAGTTTACAGTTTTATGAGTATGTAAGATCATGTATGGGATTTGACAGGTTCACAGGTTTTATGTCAGGCTTGCTATGGGTCCCGGCAGCCTTAAGCCGATCTGGATCCTAGCGCTGGTAGCGGTCCGGTTTTCGGGTCGTTATAGAGTGGTATCAGAGCCCTAGGTTCATATGGTCAGACCTATAGTGTGTCGGGCTCATAGATGTCCTAAAAGGTCAAGCACAATAGGAAAGATCATGTCCACTAGGATAGGATGTGGAGTCCTGTCTTGTATAATGATGTGAAATGCCATGATTGTATGCATGTGCATTGATGATATGCTATGTATGTGATGTATGTGATGCGGGTTCATGCGTTTGCACATGAACCATTTGATGCTAATGGTTATGTGATGTGTGCTGTTTTTCAGAAAACAGGATGAGAGGAACTCGTCGATCTGCACGATTGACTGGAGTACCACCTGAGGATGAGGGCATGAGCGCCCGTCCTCCTGCATTGCCTAGGGCAATGTCTAGTAGGTCCAGCAGAGAAAGAGCAGTAAGAGACCCTAGAAGGTCTTTGGATCTGGGTAGAAGCAGATCAGTGAGGGGAACAGTTCAGGGAGGAATGTCAGAGGACATGGGGGATGATATGGATGTGGAGCAGAGGAGGGATGGCAGTCTGGGAGTTAACATGTCAGAAGAAGGTATGGGAGAGTCGCAGGGAGGCACTCAGGCCTCGGGGTTTGTCCAACCACCCCACTACCCACCCTTCTCACAAAATCTCGGGTATTCGATGGGAGGTACATCGGATTTCCTTACCTTTACCCCATATCCCACGCACATGCCATACCCACTTTACTACCCACCATACCCACAGTACCCAATGTATCCACCCCCACCCTACTATCCAAATCCAGCAAACCCTACCTTAGAAAATGTTGCACCTCCTCCACCATTAGCAGAACCAACAGTTCCAGCAACCCAAATACCTAAGCCTAGCTCATCTGGTGGGAGCAAGGTCAAGATGACCGACTACATGAAGCTGGGTGCTCCCCAGTTTGAAACCGGTGATGACCCATTTGTATACCTTGAGAGGGTCAAAACAATTACAGATGAGATAGGAGCTGATGACAGCAGAGCCATTCAGATGGCTGGGTTCACACTCAAATGCAAAAAGGCCCGTGAGTGGTTTAAGAACTATATGAGCCCGAGGTTGGACAGCCTATCATGGGAGGAGTTTGCAAATGAGTTTGCAGGATGGGCTTTTCCTGATAGTTCAAGAGAATTGAAGATGATCGAGTTTGAACAGTTAAGGCAGACAGAGGAAATGAGTGTAGATGAGTTCAACGACAGATTCTTGGAGCTGTTGCCGTTTGCAGGGCAAACTCTTGACACAGATCAGAAGAAGTCAAGGAGGTATATCATAAAACTTCACTCCAGGTATTCCTCCTTGATTCAGTCCGCAGATAGGGAGAGCTTCCATGCCATAGTGGATATGGCTAGGAGGATGGAGGCTAGTGCTATCATCGAGGGGAAAGTCAAACAGTCAGTGGCACAGCCTTCTGGTTCTAAGACCCCAGGCTCTTCTTCTCTGAGTGCAGCAGCTTCAGGTAGTAAAAAGTGGGACAGAGGCCCTAGAAAGTCTAAGAAGAGCAAGTTTTGGAACAAGGTCAAGTCCAGTCTGGGATTAGGGAGTGGCTCAAGCTCTGGTGCGGATAATGCAGTTTGCGCAAGGTGTGGTAAGCCACACAAGGGAGTATATCGGTTCGGAACTACAGCCTGTTACAGATGTGGTCAGGAAGGGCATATGGTTCGAGAGTGTCCAAGAGCGGTTTCGATGGCACAGTCCCAGCAGACAGCTTCTGGTAGTGTAGCGCAGCCAGCAGCTCCAGCCACGACTCAGGCCAGTGGCAGAGGTAGAGGGAGAGAGGCAGCCTCTTCTTCAGTGGGTTTCAGAGGTGAAGGTCCATCAGCTCCAGCACAGATCTTCACAATGACACAGCAGGAGGCAGATGCATCTAACACCGTGGTGGCAGGTAACTTAGTCATTGGTTGTTCAGATGTGTATGCCTTAATGGACCCTGGTGCATCTCATTCTTTTATTGCTCCGAGAGCTGTCGAGAGGTTGGGGTTGATGATCTCTGGGTTAGAGTGTCCTCTCTGGGTCAGTGGACCCAAGTGTGATCCATCAGTGGCAGAGTCAGTCTGCCAGTGTAGTCCTGTGTTTGTTGAGGGAAGATGCTTGTCTGCTGACCTGGTGGTTCTAGATTTGACAGATTTTGACGTCATTCTAGGGATGGACTGGTTATCTACCCATGGTGCTACCTTGGACTGCAGGGACAAGGTAGTCAGGTTCAGAGGTCAAAATGGGTCAGAGGTTGTCTTCAGGGGAGACAGGAGGGGTACACCTAGAGGTCTGATATCAGCTCTTCAGGCTCGTAGGTTGCTTAGGAGGGGATGTCAGGGGTATTTGGCTTATGTGAGAGAGCTTAGCAGTCAGGTTAGAGAACCCGCCTCGGTGCCAGTGGTTAGAGAGTTTCTAGATGTCTTCCCAGACGAGCTACCAGGTTTACCACCTGCTAGGGAGATAGAGTTCGAGATAGAATTGATGCCTGGAACCAAACCGATCTCTATCCCTCCCTACAGGATGGCTCCAGCTGAGTTGAAAGAATTGAAAGAGCAGTTGCAAGAACTGGTAGACAAGGGCTTCATCCGACCGAGTACCTCACCTTGGGGTGCTCCAGTTTTGTTTGTGAGAAAGAAGGATGGATCCCTCAGACTTTGTATCGACTACAGGCAGTTGAACAAAGTCACTACCAAGAATAAGTACCCATTGCCAAGGTTCGATGATCTATTCGACCAGCTAGCAGGAGCGGGTTGTTTCTCCAAAATAGATTTGAGATCGGGGTATCATCAGCTGAGGATAAGAGAAGAGGATGTGCCGAAGACAGCATTCAAGACCAGATATGGGCATTTTGAGTTCCTTGTAATGCCGTTCGGGTTAACCAACGCCCCTGCAGCATTTATGGATCTCATGAACAGAGTGTTTAGTCAGTACCTAGATCACTTTGTTATTGTCTTCATAGATGATATCTTAGTGTATTCCAGGAATGCAGAGGAGCATGCCCATCATCTGAGGATAGTTTTGCAGACTCTGAGGGAGCATGGCTTGTATGCCAAGTTCTCCAAGTGTGAGTTCTGGTTAAGGAGCATCTCATTCTTGGGGCATGTTGTATCAGAAAATGGAATAGAGGTGGACCCCAAGAAGGTAGAAGCTGTGGCTAACTGGCCTAGACCCACTTCAGTGTCAGAGATCAAAAGTTTCTTGGGTTTGGCAGGTTACTACAGGAGGTTCGTTTAGGACTTCTCAAAAATTGCAGCTCCTATGACCAGATTAACTAGGAAGAATCAGAAATTTGTGTGGACTGACCAGTGCGAAGAAAGTTTTGAAGAGCTTAAAAAGAGGTTAACGTCAGCACCGGTGTTAGCTCTGCCAACCAGCAATGAGGATTTCACAGTGTTCTGTGATGCATCCAGAGTAGGTTTGGGTTGTGTCTTAATGCAGAATGGAAGGGTGATTGCTTATGCTTCTAGGCAGCTGAAGAAGCATGAGTTGAATTACCCCACACATGACCTGGAGATGGCCGCTGTGATCTTTGCACTCAAGATGTGGAGGCATTACCTATACGCTGTAAAATGTGAGATCTTCACAGATCATAAAAGCCTGCAGCACATCCTGAGTCAAAGAGATTTGAACTTGAGACAGAGAAGATGGATAGAGCTGCTGAGTGATTATGATTGCAAGATTCAGTATCATCCGGGCAAGGCGAATGTTGTGGCAGACGCCCTGAGCCGGAAATCACTAGGCAGTCTATCCCACATCACAGCAGAGAGGAGACCGGTGGTAAAATGTGGCCTGCACTACGCTCCCGGCATGATTGGATATGTTATGATATGTTATGTGTAAGAGAAAGACCAGATGTGGCCTGCACTACGCCCCTGGCATTATTGGATCCAGTAGTGGGCTATTGGTGACAAGTTCATCCTTGATGTGAATTATTTGTGATATGTTGCATTTCATGAAGGCATGAAAAATGAATTGAATGTTATATTATTCTGCTCACTGGGCTCTAGTAGCTCACCCCTTTCCCCTTATCCCCCAGGTTTGCAGGTACAGGGTAGACCAGGAGGTCAGCAGGAGTAAAGTCTGATTTTATGTAATAGTTAGAAGTTGTGGACATGATAAAAGTGTAATGTAATGTCTTATATAGTTTTGATATGTAATAATGATATTGAGGATTAGAGGTTGTGCTTGACCCTATGTGTATGGTAATCCCTTTTGTAAGCATGATCTATGCTTTTATGATGTTTATGTTCAACCGAGCTTAATGTATGCATGTTATGTTACCCCATTGGAGCATTTGATGAGGGCTCCAGTGTGTGGTTTATGTTATGTCATGTGTATATATATATACAGGTTGAGCTTGGTTGATGAAAGAAAAGTTTACAGTTTTATGAGTATGTATGATCATGTATGGGATTTGACAGGTTCACAGGTTTTATGTCAGGCTTGCTACGGGTCCCGGCGGCCTTAAGCCGATCTGGATCCTAGCACCGGTAGCGGTCTGGTTTTCGGGTCGTTACAATGGAGCTCTTATATAGGGGCTGCCAGACCACCTTTCGGCAGCCTAAAGTGCCTCCACATCTCATGCAAGTTCGGCGGCTGAACATGAGGTTCGGCAGCCGAACCTTTGAAACTTTCGGAAGCCTAACATGCCCCCCTAAACCATCCAATGTTCGGCGGCCGAACCTGGAAATGCCTCCATGGTCTTTTCCTTTCAAAAATTCAATTCCTTTCTTACTTAAAATCATTAAATACATTAAAATATTTTATGAAAACATGATTTTACCTTCTAGAGGTCTCCGACATTCGAGATTCCACCGGACAGTGGGAATTCCAATATCGGAGTCTAGCCGGGTATTACATATCGTGTCATTTTCTTGTTCGTATCATTCTTTTCTTTCCTTTTTCGAAAAGATTTGTCCTCGAATCTTCAACTATAATGACAAGAAAAGAATCAACATACATGGGATTCTCTTTGAATTTAATATGACATTTTGCAAATGAAGCACTACACTTTGACATCTATCATCTTTTTCCTTTTTTTTTTTTAAATCAAACAACTGAAATGATTTTTTTTTCACACTTTTTTTTATCTCACTTTTTTTTAAAACCAAACTCACAATTGATGGTGACTTGATCTCCATAAAGATGAAAATTCCTAAATTTAAAGGGAATAACAATACTGAAGAGTACGTTGAATGGGAGTGAAAAACTGAGCAGATATTTGAGTGTCATAACTATACTGAGGAGAAGAAGTCTAATATTTGCGTTCACGGGTTATGCTTCTTTCTAGTGGGATCAATTGAAATCCACTAGAAGGAATAAGGACTTAAAGGCAGTTCCACCATGGGAATATTTGAAAGAGTTAATGCACTAGAGATTCATTCATCCACACTATTATCACTACAAAAAAACAGACTATAAGCGACGGATTTTTCCGTCGCTAATAGTAAAAAATCTGTCGCTAAAACTTTCAGCGACGGATTTCCGACGGACTGAAATCCATCGCTTAAAGTCATGTCGCTAATTTTTTCTGACGAATCAGGCTTCCGTCGGAAATATTAGCTACAGATTTCCGATGAATCTTAACTCCGTCAGATAAATTTGCGACGTCTTTTCCGATGGATAATTTCGTCGGAAAATTTTAGCGATGAACTTTTTCGTCGTCAAATCCGTCGAAATATCTAAATTCATCCTATGAACAATCCGTCGCTAATCTGTCGGAAATAATCCGTAGGAAATATTAAGACATTTTAATAAATATTTTCACAAATCCGTCGCTAATATGTTAAAATTCAATCACAAAAAAAAAATTTCATGCTTTTATTTAGATATTTCCTGTATAATCAAATAATTTATAATTAAAAAACATATTTAATATAAATCAAATATCATTCATAATAATTATAATTAATGTTCATAATACTTTCTAATATTCATAAAATTTAAAATAAATCCATAATATTTAACAATGTTCATAAAATTTAAAATAAATTCATAATATTTAACAATGGTCATAAAATTTAAAATAAATCCATAATACTTAACAATGTTCATAAAATTTAAAATTAATCTATGAATTTGTTGAACCATCTGATAAAATGTCCCAAATTCGGACCTCTAGTTCGAACTGATGATGATGAAAATGCATTTGCTTGCCCCCTAATGCTTGTGAAGTGTGCTCCTGTGTTTCTTCTTGCGCCTGTACTGCATCATCTATTTCATTCATAGAGAGCTGCTGGCTATGTCCTCTACCTCTAGATGATACTGCTCTTCGAGGCATCTGAAAAAATAATTGTCCATAATCTTAAATTAACAATAAAGACACACTACAACATATTACATCTCTAGTTACGATACGTAGCTACAAAAAAAATTATTGTGGCTAATTTAAACTATTTAATAACAAAAATGCAACAATTATAACTAATATGTATTTTTTATTTTATTTTATATATAATGTAACTATTTGTTGACTATTTGCCACAATTAATTTTAGCTACAAAGTAATATCATAGCTAATAGATATAATAGCTATAAATTTAATTTTTTTGTAACAATTACTACCATTGTAGTCACAACACATTAATATTATAGGTAATAATTTTAATAGCCACAAAGCTAATATGATTGTAGTAATAATTATTTTATTAGCTACAGTTTATTAGTCATTACAAAAAATTTGTAGCAGAAACATAAAAATATTAGTTATGTAATTATGTTTGTCATAACTATTACTAAATCATTAGCCACAACATCGTAACTAAATGAATTGAATGAGTACGAAAAGAGTTATGGAATTAGCTATCAAATTAGCCACATGAGTAAATAAATTTGGTAAATAAAAAATTTATTCACCCAATTGATATCATAAATATCATTAAAGGATTCAAGATTAAAGAGTATAAAGTAGATAGAACAGCAACATTGGAGTTACAGAGCAGCACTTACCTATTGAGACCAGAACTGAAACCTAAGAGGACTTGAGGGAGGAGAGCTGAAGCGATTTCGGATGGAGGTGGAGGGAGAGCGGTTCTGCGTTTTGGGTGACGAAGAGTAGCTAAATAGGAAGACTAAGATTAATAAAAAACCCAGAATTTTGTGTTTTAGACTTAGGTTTAGTAATTGAAAAGAACGGCGACAAAAGTTGTGCTAACTTGGGCACACTTATTGGTACAATGGAAAAAATATTTGGGAACACTTAAAATTTTTTTTTGTTCTTTGCTTAATTGGTCCCACTTTAATTAGAGTCCGCTAATCTAACCTTATTACTATTAGTAATATATTTTACTTAAGATATTCAATATAATAATAGAATAATTAAACTTCATTTTGTAGAAAATATGTTTCATTTTTTATGAAATATAACATTTTGACTATATAATAATAATAATAATAATAATAATAATAATAATAATAATAAAGCTAACTTTATTAAATACAAATTAAAAATTAAAAGCTTTCATCGAATTTCATTAGGTGGCTGGAAAATTAGCCTCCGTTGAAGCCAATATTGTAGCCATATTCTCTCTATTGTGCTTTAATGCTATCAATTCCATATATATGAGCTTCAACGACGCTAGATAACCACTATTACAAATAAAAATCAGAAAAAATTTGAAAAATGAAAATGAAAAAGAAAAACAAAACTAAAAATGCTAGAAGAAAATCCAAAGCAAGTAATTTCACACATCCTCATCCTCATCCTCATCCTCATCCTCATCCTCATCCTCTTCCTCATCCTCTTCCTCTTTCTCTTCCTCTTCCACCACTCCAAGTGGTTGTTGCACATGTTGCAATTCATTAATATCCACCTCAACTATAATACTTGAATCAAGTAACATTGTGGGATCATCAAGTTCAGTTGTTGGTACAATTTCTTGAGGTCTTGAGACATCATCATCCTGATAAGCAACATCACTGGAGTTTTGCTCATTTGAATTGTTGTTAACCATGGAAGGTCCAATATTGTAAGTGCTCCTAGCTTTGGTTTTGAAAACTGCACACTAGTCAACTCTGACTTTATTGATTTTAGGGTATTTAATATAGCAAACTTGATGAGCTTGTTGAGCTAAAATAAATGGATCAGATGATGCTAGCCTTAATTTGACATTGATTTCCACAAGACCATGTTGAGGATGGAGTCTTACCCCTCTATTAGTGTCAAACCATTCACACTTGAAAAGGATTATCTTGTTTCTCTCTCCAAAGTACTCTAATTCTAATACCTCATTCAGCAAGCCATAGTAATCACTTTCATATTCATTATAACAGCTTCCTTTGACCCATACACCACTATTTAA
Source organism: Manihot esculenta (assembly GCF_001659605.2). Lineage (NCBI taxonomy): Eukaryota > Viridiplantae > Streptophyta > Magnoliopsida > Malpighiales > Euphorbiaceae > Manihot > Manihot esculenta. The sequence goes on from NC_035167.2 coordinate 15,173,572, forward strand.
TGTTTTTCGCTCTTTGCCATAATCATGTCGATGGAATTTAAATCCATTCACAAAGCATCCTTTATATGATTGTACTTTTCGATTAGGCCCTTGAGCTATTTAAAAAATGCAATTATCAACTTCTTTCCTTCCCACCTAATGTTGAAACATTAAGTTAGAAGTAAACAATAATGCACATATTAAAATCATCACTTGTATTACTTACATAGTCTTTTAACCAATTAGCCAGTTCTTGCTCTCGCATTCGCTCAATTTGTTGATTGCTGATATTTGGTATTGTTTCTCGTAAATGAGAATAAAAAATCCTACAAAAAAAATTAATTTTTTTGTATCATAATTTATTTTACCATTAATATGTTAATATTTAATTTAAATCACTTACTCAATAAACGGATCAATTTCAGGACAATTCAACAACACATATAAATGTGCTGCGTGATACTCTTCATTTGACAACATTCTGCCATGATCCAAATGCCCAAAAGGTTGACCTGCATGAGTGAAAATCAAAAGGCGTCCCATAGGTTCTACATGTCCACCATCATCATTTCTTGGGACTCTATTTAGCCTTGTCGAGATAGATGGCTTAAAGTAGTGTGAGCAAAAAGATGAAATTTCCTCAATAAGATATGCCTCAACAATTGAACCCTCAACAGAATATTTCGTTGTTTATCCAATTTTTAAATTATTTGTTATCACTACTTTTGATTACCTCTATAAGCAATTCATCTAATTTGTTAAAAAAAATAATAATAATTAAAATATAAATATTGGAGGCCAATTTACAAAAAAGTGACAAAACAAAAATTTTAATACAGCAGGGCAGCAACTTGCTGCTGTAGCAAGGCAGCAGCATGCTTGCTGCTGTGCAGCTGCCTTGCTTGTGCAACAGCTAGCTTGCTGCTGCACAAGCAAGGCAGCAACATGCTTGTTGTTGCACAGCAAGGCAGCAGCAAGCTTGCTGCTGTGCTGCTGCACAGTATATAAAAAGTGCTACAGCACTTATTCTTTTTATAACTAATAAATGTAATTCCACATTATTTTTAACATAAATTTACAAGTTATATTTCATGATTTATAAAAATTAGTAGTATAATAATCATGTTCTCAATAATTGATGTCAACTCAAAACCCCAAATAAATAAATAAAAAAGATAAAAACAAACAATTAAGCAATAAACCCATCAAACTCAATAGCTAAGTAATCACCTAATCTTTTTCAAAATTATTAATCTAACAATTAATACAAAATTAAAAATTAGTAAAACAAGCATACATTAGGATCAACCAATCATTCCATCACTAACTTACATGGAGTGGTGACGATCGGTAGCTACAGCGGCTGTGAGTGGCAACGGTGGTGGCGACAGCGGTAGCAGCTCCAACAATGGCGACACAGCCGCGACAGCAGGAAAAGCAGCAAGCTAGCACATTGGCGACAGCAACGCGCGACAACCCGCAAACGACAGCGGCGACAGTGGCAAGAAGAAGGATGGAGCAATAAGGAGAAGAGAGGAGAGGAAAAGGGTGGCTGAAATCAAAAGAGAGTCCCGAAAGAGATGGATTAGGTTTTTAAATATACTTTTTGCATTTTCTGACGGATTAGCGACAGAATAAATTTCGTCGCTAATATTTTAAAAATCCGTCGCTAATCCATCGCAAATCCGTCAGAAATATAAACATTTAATATTCGTCGCTGATCCGTTGCTAATTCCGTCGCTAAATTTTTTTTTCCGACGGAAGTAATTTCCGTCGCTAAATCCGTGGCTGATAGTCTATTTTTTTGTGGTGTATAGGGGTTTGTACAACAGGTTGGCAAGACTGGTGCAAAGAGGGAAGAGTGTGGAAGAATACCACAAGGAGATGGAGATGATGATGGCTCGGGCTCATATTGAGGAGGATGAGCAAATATTGATGTCCAGGTTTCTAGGTGGTCTTAACCACTACATTGCTGAAGAACTTGACATGTACCAATACAATACCATGGAGGATATGATTGATAAAGCAATGAAAATATAAAGGCGTTACAAGGGCAGAAATAACCTTAAAACCAGATACAACAAGTCCTCAAATAGTGGTAGTGGATTTCAAGGCTATAGAAGTGGAGAAAAGAAAGATTACAAAAGCCCAATCCAAAAGAGCAAAGATTCGGTCTCCACTAACAAAGGACCTTCTCAAGGGAATAACAAGCAACAGTCAGGTAATTCTAACTCTTTTACCCGTAGTAGAGATATAAAATATTTTAAATGCTTAGAGAAAGGACATATTGCGTCTCAATGTCTTAATAAGAAAGTTATGATAATAACTGCTGATAGAGGTATAGTGTCTAATTCTGATCATAGTGATGATGAGATATATGCTGATATGACTGAATTGATTGATGCTCATAATGACTGTGATGATTCAAATGTGTTTGTTGATAATGTGTTGCTTGTTGAACATGGTGAGATGCTTGTTGCTAGGCGTACTCTGAATATGTAGATTAAGGAACAAAGCCTAGAACAATGGGAGAACATATTTTACACTAGGTATTTGGATAATGGAAAAGTGTGTACTCTCATTATTGATGGGATAGTTGCACAAATGTAGCTAGTGTATATATGGTGGAGAAATTGGGTTGGATTCTATTAAACACCCTAAGCCATATAGATTGCAATGGTTAAACGATTGTGGTGAGGTTAGGGTTACATGCTGGGTGGTTATACCATTTTCTATTAGTAGGTACAAGGATGAGATTTTGTGTGATATGATACCTATGCAAGCGAGCCATATGTTGTTGGGTAGGCCGTGGCAATATGATAGAAATGTGCAACATGATGGGTTTAATAATAAATACTCATTCACTCATGAAGAAAAGAAGGTTATACTCACTCCTTTATCACCTCAAGAGGTATATGTTGATCAAATAAGAATGCTGGAAAGGGAAAGGGAGGCAGGCTTCGACCTTGACAATAAAGGGGAGTGAGAGTTCGAGTTCTATGAGAAAAATGAGAGAAAAGAGTTGGTCTGAGAGTAAAGAGGCTGAAAAAGAATCAAGTCCAATAAATGGCCCATTGGTGAGAGAAAAGACACAAGAGGGGAGGGTAAAATAGACATTTTATGTGAGAACGAAAGAGGTTAGGAGTGTAGTAGAGCAACCTTCTGGAATATATCTTTACTTTGTTCTTTATCAAGTTTTTTGTGACAGAGTTTTTGATCACATATTGATCATGGATTCCACATCACTCTATACCCCAAACACTGACCATATAGCTTAGGAATTTTCCTCCCTTAATGAAAAAGGCACATTTGGTTGGGTTAATCTTCATTTGGTACTTGTCGAGGACTATGAAAATCTCCTCCAAATCTTCTACATATTCTTCAAAGGACCGACTCTTTATTATTATATTATCTACGTACACTTTTGTATTCTAACCTATCTGATCTTTAAAGATTTCATTCATCAATCGTTGATAGGTTTCTCCTGCGTTCTTTAACCCAGACGGCATTGCCCGATAATAGTAAGTACTGTCCTTGATTATGAATGAGATTTTTTCTTTATCTGCCTTGTGTATGGGAATTTGGTGATAACCTGACATAGATCCAAAAAGGACAAATGCTCAAACCCGGTCGTTGCATCGACCAATTTATTAATATCAGGCAAAGGATAATAATCTTTAGGACAAGTTTGTTTGAGGTCAGTAAAGTTTATACATATCTGGTATTTACTATTACATTTTTTTACAAGGACAAGATTAGCTGGCCGGTTTGGGTAGGCTACCTCCCTTATAAATTTAGCTTCCGTTAACTTCTCTACCTCCTACATCCGATCTTGTGGCTTCTCTTTTCTTTGCTTCGTACATTCTTTTTCTCTACTTGAGCAGTTTTGCATTAGGATATATATTTAGTTTGTGGGACATGATTTAAGGGTCAATGTCGGTCATGTCAACCGGCCTCCAAGCAAAGCTATTCACATGTCCTCGTACCAAGACCTTGACTGTGGTTTTCTGCTCATCTCTTAGACCTGCATTCATGCTGCACTTTTTTGGGGATCTTTCTTATTTAAAATGAAGCTTTCAAGCTCTTCTACCGATTGAGTGCTCTACTCCTTTTTCTTGTCTCTTACTTTCATAATCTCTAGGCGCACCTCTTCCTCTCCTTCTCTCACCATCATTGCCAAATACACCACCCGTTATTCTTCTTGAATTCCTTTCACTATGGCCACTCCTCCCTCAGTAAGAAACTTCATGCATAAGTACTGAATGCTTATGGCCACCTCAAATTTCATATAAGACTAGTCGGCTTAGGATTGCATTGTATGCTATTAGCAGTTTGACCATCAGGAACTGAGCATACTGGGTCTAGGTGATGGGCAGCACTCCTAGAGTCGGCAATAGCTTAACTTTCCCTTCTACTGGCAAGGGCACTCTGCCTATCCCTTTTATTAGGGCCTGGTCCCTCACCATGTCTTCATCAAGTATCTTCATAGCCTTGAATACTCGGTAGGGAAGGAGATTCACCTTACTCCCATCATCTACTATAATTTTCTGCACTTTAAAGTTGTGGATGATGGCTTCCACTATCAGGGCATCATCGTGAAGCATTTCCACCTCCTCGCCATCGACTGCCAAAAAGCTAACTACCTTAGAATATGTTCTGCTACCTGCATGACTTCCACCCCTTTTTAGTTTGCCATTCCTTCTTCTCTTCCTATTCACTTGAAGTGGTTACTCTGCTTCTTCCCTGAATATCATGTTGATAGTTCCACTAGACCCATCGTTCACGGGCCTCGCTACTCTTTCTCTAATAGGCTCTCTTCTATCCTCCGATCAATTTCTAGAGCAGTGTCCCTCTTGATAAAGTTTTTTAAATGGCCCCTCTTTATCAATTTCTCTATCTCATTTCTCAATTGATAGTAGTTATTTGTGTCATGATCATTGGTTCAATGGAATTGGCAGTATTGATCGGGGTCTTTGTTTTGGGGTCGAACCGCAGGGGCTGAGGCCATTGTATTAAGTACTTATCTTATACTGCTACCAAGATTTCTGCCATGGAAATGTTTAGGGGGTAATACCCGGCTAGACTCCGGCATCGGAATTTCTACCTTCCGGCGGAATCTTGGATGTCGGAACTCTCTAGAAGGGTAAAATATATTTTTATAAAATATTTTTACATGTTTTTATGGTTTTTACAAAGAAAGAAATTGAGTTTTGAAAGAAAAAGGCCAAGGAGGAAAATCTAGGTTCGGCCGCCGAACCTCAAGTTCGGCCGCCGAACATGGGGAGCTTGCGGAAGCACCTTTGGCCCCCGAAGGTGGTCTGGCCAGCCACCTATAAAAGGCCCCATGTCCAAAAATGGGAGAGTTTTTCTCTCTCCATTTTCGGGCAAAGGTGAGTTCTTGACCCTCCATGGTTGATTTTATGTTTTCCTTCAAATCTCCCAGAGTTTTTATGAGTTTTTACCATGTTTTGAAGATTTTTGAGCTAAGATCAAGATTTTGAAGCTTGGAGACCCGGAGCTCGATTTCTCCCCATCTCCGAGTTTGGATCGCCTCTCCTCTCGATTTTCAAGAGGTAAGAGTAGATCCTACTCTTCTTTCATGTTTTTAGTAAGTTTTGAGGGGTATGAAGGGTGTTGGATGCATGTTTAGAGTAGTTGTAAAATGTTAGGGTTTATGTGAGTTAAATGATGAAATGTATGTTTAATGTATGTTAAATGTTAATGTTGTTGGGGTATAGGATAGTTTTAAGCCCCTAAATGCTTGAGGATGTGTTTATGCATGATTTTGAGTGGGTTGGTTTGAGTTTAGAGGTTTTGGGTGGCTGGATGAGTGTTTGTGGCTTGGGTTCTGCCATTTTGGAGGACCCAGGTTCGGCAGCCGAAGCCATGTTCGGTCGCCGAACCTGCTTGTGGAGGCAGTTTGGCCGCCTAAACTCGCCCCTGAAAGTTTGGACTTTCGGCTCTGGAGGGGAGTTTCGACCGCCGAACCTGCTGCCGAAGGTTGGTGACTTTCAGCTCAGGACATCCTTTCAGCCGCCGAACCCTGCCCCCGAAAGTGCCTGACTTTCGGCTCTGGAGGGACTTTCGGCCGCCGAACCTACCGCTGAAAGTGCCCTGTCCAGCCTTCCTTTGCATGTTTTCTATGAATGTTTTATGATGTTTTGGGGAGATGTTTAGAGTTATGTTAGAGTTTGTTTGGTACCTCATTTGAGTCCACCTGTATAGGATCGGACCCGAGGAATCGAGGAGGCCAGCAGAATTAGCTGTCTCAGAGTCAGCCAGAGGTGAGTAGAACACAACTATTTTATTTTAAAACAAATAAACTTTTAAGCATGTTCATGCATCACGATTGCCATGTTTATAGGTTGTTGCATTAGAATTCACGAATATGATGCATTGCATAATATGTTGTTGTTGTGGATGGATTTTGGATGATCCACTAGCCCTCGAGATGATATGTTACGGTACGGTATGGAAGTCTAGTGAGGCCCATTCTACGCTCCTGGCACGATGTAAGAGAAAGACCAGTGAGGCCCATTCTACGCCCCTGGCATTGTTGGATATGTAGAGGGTTAGTGGCGACAAATCTGTCCGTGATGTGAATTGTTTTTTATGTGATGCATTCTATGAAAGCATGTGATTATTAAACTATTTTTACTGTTCTGCTCACTGGGCTCTTGTAGCTCACCCATTTTCTCTAACCCCCAGGTTTGTAGGTTCAGGATAGACCGGGAAGTCGTCAAGGATAAAAGTTATGGTTATGTAATAGATTAGTAGTGGACATGATATGTAAATTAATGTAATGTAATGTAAGGTATTGTTCAGTGTTGTATTGAGGATTAGTATTGTGCTCGGCCCTAATGTATGATTGATCCCTTTTGTACATGATCTATATGAAATGTTTTAATGATGAGTTATGTTGAACCAAGCTTGACATATGTTATGTTGCCCCACTAGAGCATTTGATGAGGACTCTAGTGTGGGGTTTTATGTTTTCAGTATAGTGTATGCACAGGTCAAGCTTGGTATATGGAAAGTTTAAAGTTTTTATTAAAATGTATGATCATGTATGGGACTTTATCTGGTGTACAAGTTGTATAGTAGGCTTGCTACGGGTCCCGGCGACCTTAAGTCGACCTGGATCCTAGCGCCGGTAGCAGTCCGATTTTTGGGTCGTTACAGATCTATAGCTCCATGAAGGTCTTGTAGTTGATTACCTGGTCTTTGGGGTTTTCTGTGCCATTATATGTTCCCATAGTCGGCATCAGGAATTTCTTGGGGATGGTTTCTTCTTGGATGCGAGCCACAAAAGGGGAGGACATTCTCAAACTCGTATGCACTCCCATTTAGCTCTTTAGCTTGGCCAATAATTCCTCTTTGAGTCTTCCTAGTCTCTTGATGTCGGGCTTTTCGGTATTCACCGGGGATTTCAAGCTAGCTCCTTCTCCTTCACTCTCCGTCTCATACCTTTCTAGTGTCGTGCTCCTAGTCACATCAACATCCTCTTTTATTAAGCTTCTCACGACACGACTTCTGGACTTAGCTAGGCGTTCCCTGACTGGTTCATCCTCCCTTCTTCTTCTTCTTATTGCATAGGCGATGGTTATTGGCTCATGGTTTTATGTCTCTAGAATGAATATGAATGTGGGCCTTTGGCTGGGAGTTGCAATAGGTATCGAGTTTGTAATAATTGGTGGAGCGAGGCCTTTTTGCTGTATGATCTAGTTCATCCACATCATGGTTTACTGCAGTTGCAGCAACATGGTTTGTAGGTCTTGATTTGATAGAGGGGCTTGAAGGATGGCATTCATTGGTGTGGAGTTGTTGGCAGAGGGTGTAATACCCGGCTAGACTCCGGTATCGGAATTCCTACCGTCCGGTGGAATCTCGGATGTCGAAAACCTCTAGAAGGATAAAATCATATTTTCATAAAATGTTTTAATGTATTTTATGGTTTTAAGTAAGAAAGAAAATAAGTTTTTGCATGAAAACAACCTTGGAGGAAGACCCAGGTTCGGCCGCCGAACATGTATGCGTTTCGGGAGTGCTTTAGGCCCCCGAAGGCATAAGAAAGGGAAGTCCAGGTTCGGCCGTATAAAGGTGTCCCTATGTCCGAACGGGTGAGCTTTTCTCCCCATTTTCGGCAAAGGTGAGTCTCTGCCGCCCTCATGCCGATCTTGAGTTCTTCCTTCAAATCTTTCATGATTTTTATGAGTTTTCACCTTTGTTTTGAAGATTTTTGAGCAAATAGCAAGTTTTGGAACTTGGAGATTCAAGGAGCTCGATCTCTCCCATCTCCGAGCTAGGATCGTCTTTCCTCTCGATTTTCAAGAGGTAAGCTCAGATCCTACCCTTCTTACATGTTTTAAGTAAGTTTTAAGTTGATTCATGGGGTAGAAATGCATGTATAGGTTTATGTTGAGTTTAGGGGTTATGTTGAGTTATTGTGCAATGTGAGTTATTTATGTGTGTGTGATGTGTTGTAGTTGGGGTTTAGGATAGTTTGAAACCCCTAGGAGCTTATGTATGTGTTTATGCATGTTTTGGTTGAGTTGAATGCTTGATTGGAAGGCTTGGGAGGCATTTGTGCATATTGGAGCCGAGTTCTGCCACTTCTGGAAGAACTCAGGTTCGGCAGCCGCAGGGACTTTCGGCCGCTGAACCTACCTGTGGAGGCAAGCCTTTGGCTGCCGAACCCTGCCCCAGAAAGATGACTTTCGGCTCTGGAAGGGAGTTTCGGCCGCCGAAGGTGCCGCCGAACATGCATGAGTTTCGTCTCTAGAAGGAACCTTCGGCCGCCGAAAGTACCGCCGAAGGTGCATGACTTTCGGCTCTGGAGGGACTTTCGGCCGCCGAACCTGCCGTCGAAAGTGCCCTGTTCAGCCTTCCTTTGCATGATTTCTATGTATATTTTATGATGTTTTAGAGGGTTTTTGAGGGGTTGTTTAGTGTCATGTTAGTCCATGTTTGGTACCTCATATGAGTCCACCTGTGTAGGTTCGGACCCGAGGAACCAAGGACCCCAACAGTGAGCTAGCTGCTTCAGAGTCAGCCAAAGGTGAGTAGAATAAACCGTATGTTTTAAATTAATGAATGTTTTAGCATAATTCATGCATCACGAATGCCATGAGATATATTAGGTTGTTTGCATTAGAATTTACGAATATGTTGCATTGCATAATTTGATGACAATGTGGATGGATGTTGGATGATCTTTTAGTCCTCGATATGATACGATATGATATGATACGGTATGGTATGGTATGAAAGTCCGGTTGACCCATTCTATGTCCCGACACTATGTAAGAGAAAGTCCGGTTGACCCATTCTACGTCCCGGCACATTGGAATGTTATGATATGTTATGTTTAAGAGAAAGTCCGGTTGACCCATTCTACGTCCCGGCATCTTGGAATGTAGAGGACTATTGGTGACAATACCATCCTTGATGTGATTTGTTTGTGATGTGTTGCATTCCATAAAAGCATGAATTTTTAATATATGTTTTATTATTCTGCTCACTGGGCTCTAGTAGCTCACCCCATTTCCCAAATCCCCCAGGTTTGCAGGTACGAGCGAGATCAGGGAGTCTAGAAGAACAAAGCTATGTGTTATGTAATAGTTAGATGTGGACATGATGAATTGTAATGTAATGTTTTGAATAGTCATGTTATGTAATAGTGATATTGAGGATTAGAATTGTGCTTGACCATAGTATGTTTGGTTATCCCTTTGATACATGATCTATAAAATGTTTTATGATATTTATGATAGACCAAGTGTAATGTATGTTATGATACCCCATTGGAGCATTGATGAGGGCTCCAGTGTGTGGTTTATATTTATGTTTATGTACATGCACAGTTGAGCTTGGTAAAAGAAAAGAAAATTTTTCATGTTTATGGATATGTATGATCATGTATGGGATTAAACAGGTATACATGATGTATGTTAGGCTTGCTACGGGTCCCGGCGGCCTTAAGCCGATCTGGATCCTAGCGCCGGTAGCGGTCCGAATTTTTGGGCTGTTACAGAGTGGTATCAGAGCCCTAGGTTCATATGGTCGGACCTATAGTGTGTTGGGCTCATAGATGATAGTAGAAGGTCAAGCACAATAGGAAAGATCATGTCCACGAGGATAGGATGTGGAGTCTTGTCGTGTATGATTATGTGAAATGCCATGGCAATATGCATGCGCATTAATGACATGTTATGTATGTAATGTATGTGATGCGGGTTCATGTGTTCCCACATGAACCATATGATGCTGATGTTTGTGTGGTGTGCTGTTTTTCAGAAAACAGGATGAGAGGAACTCGTCGATCTGCACGATTGACTGGAGTACCACCTCAGGACGAGGGCACGGATGCCCGTCCTCCTGCATTGCCTAGGGTAATGTCAAGTAGGTCTAGCAGAGAAAGAGCAGTAAGAGACCCTAGAAAGTCTTTGGATCTGGGTAGAAGCAGATCAGTGAGGGGAACAGTTCAGGGTAGAATGTCAAAAGATGTGGGGGATGATATGGATGTGGATCAGAGGAGGGATGGTAGTCTTGGTGTGGAGATGTCTGAAGAGGGTATGGGAGAGTCACAGGGAGGCACTCAGGCCTCGGGGTTTGTTCAGCCACCCCAATACCCACCCTTTTCACAAAATCCCGGGTATTCGATGGGAGGTACATCGAATTACCCTAGCTTTAATCCTTATCCCACACACATTCCATACCCACCTTTCTACCCACCATACCCACAGTACCCAATGTATCCACCCCCACCTTACTATCCAAATCCAGCAAACCCTATCTCAGGGAATGCTGCACCTCCTTCACCACCCGCAGAACCTACTGTCCCAGAAATCCAAATGCCAAAGCCTAGCTCATCTGGAGGGAGCAAGGTCAAGATGACTGATTACATAAAGCTTGGTGCTCCTCAGTATGACAAAGGTGATGACCCATTTGAGTACCTTGGGAGGGTCAAGATGATTACAGATGAGATAGGAGCTGATGACAGTAGAGCCATTCAGATGGCTGGGTTCACGCTGAAGTGCAAGAAGGCCCGAGAGTGGTTTAAGAATTATGTGAGCCCGAGGGTGGATAGCATGTCTTGGGGAGAGTTTGCAAATGAGTTTGCAGGATGGGCTTTCCCTGATAGCTCAAGGGAGTTGAAGATGATCGAGTTTGAGCAGAGACAGAAGAGATGAGTGTAGATGAGTACACAGACAGATTCTTGGAGCTGTTGCCGTTTGCGGGGCAAAATCTTGACACAGACCAGAAGAAGTCAAGGAGATATATCATGAAACTCCATTCCAGGTATTCCTCCTTGATTCAATCAGCAGATAGGGAGAGCTTCCATGCCATAGTGGACATGGCCCGGAAAATGGAGGCTAGTGCCATCATTCAGGGGACAGTTAAGCAGTCAGTGGCACAGTCTTCTGGTTCCAAGACACCGGGTGGGGGAAGGCTAGATCCCTCATCTTTGAGTGCAGCAGCTTCAAGCAGCAAGAGGTGGGGTAACAACACCAAGAAGCCAAAGAAGAACAAGTTCTGGAACAAGATCAAGTCAAGTCTGGGATTAGGAAGTGGCTCGAGCTCAGGTGCAGATAACGCAGTGTGTATGAAGTGTGGGAAGCCGCATAAGGGAGTGTGTCGGTTTGGGACGACAGCCTGCTTCAGATGTGGACAGGAGGGACACATGGCTCGAGAGTGTCCTAGAACAGCACCTATGGTACAGTCCCAGCAGACAGCTTCTGGTAGTGTGGCTCAGCCAGTAGCTCCAGCCACGACTCAGGCTAGTGGCAGAGGCAGAGGGAGAGGGGCAGCCTCTTCTTCAGCAGGCTTCAGAGGTGAAGGTCCATCAGCTCCAGCACGGATCTTCACGATGACTCAGCAGGAGGCAGATGCATCTAACACCGTGGTGTCAGGTAATCTAGTCATTGGTTGTTCAGATGTGTATGCTTTGATGGACCCTGTGCATCTCATTCTTTTATTGCTCCGAGAGCCGTTCAGAGGCTGGGATTGATGGTCTCTGGGTTAGAGTGCCCCCTATGGGTCAGTGGACCCAAGTGTGACCCATCAGTGGCAGAGTCAATCTGCCAGTGTAGTCCAGTGTCTGTTGAGGGAAGATGTCTGTCAGCCGACCTTGTGGTTCTAGATTTGACAGTGATACGGATCCAATAGGGCAAATTTCTAACAATGGTGTGGAGCAAACTTATGTCATTCAAATGGATCTAAAAGGAGTTCAAAATCATATTCATATGATCCATATATATTTGGGGCGTGCTTTAACTCATATGGGACAGATTTGGTGCAACACTTGCAATCATAGGCTTAGGGAGCCTAATCAAACCCATGGGTTAAAACTACATAAAGGGAAGCCTAAAGTGAAGATCAAGTAAGGTTTTTGTGAAGATTCAGCTTTGTTATGATGGGCTTACTATATTTTTATTATTTGAACACTTATTTTATTTTAGCATTGTTTGGGCTTGTATTCTGGCCTTATTTTATCTTTTAAGTTTTAGAGTGTTGGGCCATGTTTTGGGCTTATGTTTTAATACTTATGTGTTATTTTAGTGTGTGATTAGGCTTGGGCCTTATGTGTTTAAGTCAAGCCCAAGAAAAGTGTCTTAGGGTTTTATTTGTTTTTCTCCTTACTATATAAGGATAAGAAACAATTGTAAGAGGCAGCTTTTAATCAAACTTTTCAGAATTTCTTTCATGCCTTTGGCGTGTATTGCTTTGAGTGAGAGTGAGGATTTGCTTTCATTAATTGCACCAGGAATCTTGGCTAACTTATCAACTATTCGTTGTGGCGTTTGTCGGATTCTCATCTAAATCCTTCGATCATTGGTGTTTCAGCTTCTCTAAGTTTGGGGTGCCATAGGAGGTGGGTTTATCAAATCTTTGGATTCTGTATCTACTTGTGCGTGTGGGTTTGAGGCTTGTGCCATAGGGTTCCGCGTCAGTTGGTATCAGAGCCAAAGTGAGGTAAATTCTGATTTATCTTAGGATCTAGGGTTTTGAGTTTTCATTTTTTTCCTGTGTTGTTTTCGGTGAAAGCTTGTGTGTCCATGGCTGCACCTTCTTGATTATTAATCATTAAAAAAAAAAATTCGAAATCCAAAAAAAAAAATTGCCTTTGCCTTATTTACCTTGATCTAGCCGAAATGGTGATATGCTTCCTTTTTCATCTATATTGCCTTACCTATCTCAATTAATTGCAGTAATTTATGGGAATCAATTAGAATTTTGAATTTTGAATTGGGTCGAATCCAGATTAGGAGATAAAAGAAATTCTGCCTATTTCCTAAAGTGCACATTTAGGGCAATTGCATCTAAATTGATTTGATGTCAAATCCTTCTTTTAACACCAGAATTTTCGTCCATGTTTCTGATCTGAGTGAAATTTACATTTTTCTTTTCTGATTCTATTTGTGGGGATTTGATACTTTCCTTTTTGGGTAGATTTAAGTAGATCCATATTTAATTTGCGTTGAAGTGAATTAAATGCAAATTTTTTTTTGTCCAGGTTCGTTTTTATTTGATTTCTAAGTTTCTTTTTTTGGTTTAAGCATGTTTTTGCTTCCTTTACATTGCTGGAGTATTGTTTGCTTGTGTCCATACCCTAGGTGATATTTTTCAAGTAGCACAAAACCTAGTTCATGTGTTACTTTCCAAATTATCAGTGTCTTCTTTCTAGTTTTTGCGCGCTTCCTTCTTTCTTTAGGTTTTCTTCTTTGTTTCATTAAATGCACCTTGTGGTTAGTTGGTTAACCTTAGTTTCTGAAGTGCAATTGAAGAATCAGCAAAAGAATGGTAAGAGTGCAAACACTTGAGTACTTTCTTTTTTAACACAAAATTTGCTAGTTCTTTTTGTTCTTTGTTGATTTAAGGTAGAATGAGTAAAGACAAGAATGTAGTGGATCGTACTGATGGAAGTGAATCGAATATGGGTAACGATTATAAACTCTTTAAGAAGTCAGTCAGTGGTGAGTTACAAAGGCTCAATAAGACTCTTGAGAGGTTAACTGAAACTATGGAGAGTTTGAATGTCTCACAAGCTTCCACTTCTACAAGAATACCTCAAAGAACTCTTAATTGCAATAATGACTGTGATGATTCGAATGTGTTGGTTAATAATGTGTTGCTTGCTGCACATTGTGAGATGCTTGTTGCTAGGCGTGCTCTAAATATGCAGGTTAAGGAAGAAAGCCTAGAACAACGGGAAAACATATTTCATACTAGGTATTTGGTTAATGGAAAAGTGTGTACTCTCATTATTGATGGAGGTAGTTGCACAAATGTGGCTAGTGTGTATATGGTGGAAAAATTGGGCTTGGCTTCTATTAAACACCCTAAGCCATATAGATTGCAATGGTTGAATGATTGTGGAGAGGTTAGGGTTACACACCAGGTGGTTATACCATTTTCTATTGGTAGGTACAAGGATGAGATATTGTGTGATGTGATACCTATGCAGGCAAGCCATATGTTGTTGGGTAGATCGTGGCAACATGATAGAAAGGTGCAACATAATGGGTTCAATAACAAGTACTCCTTCACTCATGAAGGACAGAAGGTTATACTCACTCCTTTATCACCTCAAGAGGTATATGTTGATCATATAAAGATGCTGGAGAGGGAGAGGGAGGCTTCAGCCTTGGCCACAAAGGGGAGTGAGAGCTTGAATTCTGCGGAAAAGATGAGAGAAAAGAGTGAGTTTGAGGGAAAAGAGGCTAGAAAAGAATCAAGACTAGTTCAAGGAGGGAAGGTGGAGAAGGAAAAGGAGAAAGAAGAGGCTAAAGTTCCAATCTCAACTTCCATAGAGATTGAAATTGAAGAGGAAGTTGTAATGCATGAATCTAATGTAGTTGTTGTTGAGAATTCCATCAATGAACTTATAGAAGAGGTTGTGAATGATGAGGAATATGGGGAGCACATGATTGATGAGGTAGAGGAGGCGAATGAGACTGTTTTAGAAGTTGTAGAGGAGAATGCGTCACATCCACAAGACCTTTCTATGACTAATATTTTTATGCCTAGTTCATTTGTTCTTGATGTGTAGGTTGTTGATGAAAACATTCATGACAGAAGTTTTATCCTATTTCCACCTATTCAAAAAGAGGTCTTTGAAGATACATGGGTTCCTAAAGCTTCCCTTTTTGACATAAATATCAGCAAGATTCGAGGACGAATCTTTTCTAAAGAAGGAGAGAATGATACGGATCCAATAGGGAAAATTTCTAACAATGGTGTGGAGCAAACTTATGTCATTCAAATGGATCTAAAAGGAGTTCAAAATCATATTCATATGATCCAAATATATTTGGGGCGTGCTTTAACTCATATGGGACAGATTTGGTGCAACACTTGCAATCATAGGCTTAGGGAGCCTAATCAAACCCATGGGATAAAACTACATAAAGGGAAGCCTAAAGTGAAGATCAAGTAAGGTTTTTGTGAAGATTCAGCTTTGTTATGATGGGCTTGCTATATTTTTATTATTTGAACACTTCTTTTTATTTTAGCATTGTTTGGGCTTGTATTCTGGTCTTATTTTATCTTTTAAGTTTTAGAGTGTTGGGCCATGTTTTGGGCTTATGTTTTAATACTTATGTGTTATTTTAGTGTGTGATTAGGCTTGGGCCTTATGTGTTTAAGTCAGGCCCAAGAAAAGTGTCTTAGGGTTTTATTTGTTTTTCTCCTTACTATATAAGGATAAGAAACAATTGTAAGAGGCAGCTTTTAATCAAACTTTTCAGAATTTCTTTCATGCCTTTGGCGTGTATTGCTTTGAGTGAGAGTGAGGATTTGCTTTCATCAATTGCACCAGGAATCTTGGCTAACTTATCAACTATTCGTTGTGGCGTTTGTCGGATTCTCATCTAAATCCTTCGATCATTGGTGTTTCAGCTTCTCTAAGTTTGGGGTGCCATAGGAGGTGGGTTTATCAAATCTTTGGATTTTGTATCTACTTTTGCGCGTGGGTTTGAGGCTTGTGCCATAGGGTTCTGCGTCAGACAGATTTTGACGTCATTCTAGGGATGGACTGGTTATCTACCCATGGTGCTACCTTGGACTGCAGGGACAAAGTAGTCAGGTTCAGAGGTCAGGATGGGTCAGAGGTTGTCTTCAGGGGAGACATGAGGGGTACACCTAGAGGTCTGATCACAGCTCTTCAGGCTCGTAGGTTGCTTAGGAGGGGATGTCAGAGGTATTTGGCTGATGTGAGAGAGCTTAGCAGTCAGGTTAGATAGCCCGCCTTGGTGCCAGTGGTTAGAGAGTTTCTAGACGTCTTTCCAGACGAGCTGCCAGGTTTACCACCTGCTAGGGAGATAGAGTTCGAGATAGAGTTGATGCCTGGAACTAGACCGATCTCTATCCCTCCCTACAGGATGGCACCAGCACAATTGAAGGAGCTTAAAGAGCAGTTGCAAGAGCTGGTAGACAAGGGTTTCATCCAACCGAGTACCTCACCTTGGGGTGCTCCAGTGCTGTTTGTGAGAAAGAAGGATGGATCCCTCAGACTTTGTATCGACTACAGGCAGTTGAACAAGGTCACTACCAAGAATAAGTACCTGTTGCCAAGGATCGATGATCTATTTGACCAGCTAGCAGGAGCATGTTGTTTGTCCAAAATAGATCTGAGGTCCGGGTACCACCAGCTGAGGATAAGAGAAGAGGATGTGCTGAAGACGGCCTTCAGGACCAGATATGGGCATTTTGAGTTCCTTGTGATGCCGTTCGGGTTAACCAATGCCCCTGCAGTATTCATGGATCTCATGAACAGAGTGTTTAGGCAGTATCTGTATCACTTTGTTATTGTCTTCATTGATGATATCTTAGAGTATTCCAGAAATGCAGAGGAGCATGCCCATCATCTTATGACAGTTTTGCAGACCTTGAGGGAACACGGTTTGTATGCCAAGTTCTCCAAGTGCGAGTTCTAGTTGAGGAGTATCTCATTCTTGGGGCATATTGTATCAGAAAATGGAATAGAGGTGGACCCCAAGAAGGTAGAAGATGTGGCTAACTGGCCTAGACCCACTTCAGTGACAGAGATCAGGAGCTTCTTGGATTTGCCTGGTTACTACAGGAGGTTCGTTCAGGACTTCTCTAAGAATGCAGCTCCTATGACCAGACTGACCAGGAAGAACCAGAAGTTTGTGTGGACCGATCAGTATGAAGAGAGTTTTGAAGAGCTCAAGAAGAGGTTAACGTCAGCACCGGTGTTAGCTCTGCCAACTAGCAATGAGGATTTCACAGTGTTTTGTGATGCATCCCGAGTGGGATTGGGTTGTGTGTTGATGCAGAATGACAGGGTGATAGCTTATGCTTCTAGACAGCTGAAGAAGCCCGAGCTGAACTATCCCACACACATCTTGAGATGGCAGCTGTTATCTTTGCACTCAAAATGTGGAGACATTACCTCTATGGGGTAAAATGCGAGATCTTCACAGACTATAAGAGTTTACAGTATATCTTGAGTCAGAGAGAGCTGAATTTGAGGCAGAGAAGATGGGTAGAGCTGCTGAGTGACTATGATTGCAAGATTCAGTACCATCCGGGTAAGGCGAATGTGGTAGCAGACGCCCTAAGCCGGAAGTCACTAGGCAGTTTATCCCACATCACGGCAGAGAGGAAACCGGTGGTGAAAGAGTTTTATGAGCTCATTAATGAAGGTCTACAGTTGGAGTTGTCTGGTACAGGTGCTTTAATAGCTCAGATGAGAGTGACACCTGTATTTCTGGAACAGGTGGCTCAGAAACAGCATGAGGACCCAGAGTTAATAAAAATTGCCAGGACTGTTCAGTCAGGCAAGAATGATGAGTTCAGATTTGATGATAAAGGGATCCTCCGCTACGGGAACAGATTATGACGCGGAACCCTATGGCACAAGCCTCAAACCCACACGCACAAGTAGATATGGAATCCAAAGATTTGATAAACTCACCTCCTATGGCACCCCAAACTTAGAGAAGCTGAAACACCAATGATCGAAGGATTTAGATGAGAATCTGACAAATGCCACAACGAATAGTTGATAAGTTAGCCAACATTCCTGGTGCAATTGATGAAAGCAAATCCTCACTCTCACTCAAAGCAATACACGCCAAAGGCTAGGGGTGTAATCGAGCCGAGCCGAGCCGAGCTTTGTAAAGCTCAAGCTCGTTTATTAAAAAAGTTTGGAAGCTCGAGCTTGAGCTCGAGCTCGATTCGAGCTCTAATATTTGATTCGAGCTCGGCTCGATAATTAAATATTATAATCGAGCTCGATTCGAGCTCGACTCGTGAAAAGCTCGTTCAGTTTAATAACGAGCCTAATTCGAGCTCGAGCTCGAAAAGCTCGATTAAGAAGCTCGTTAATAAAACTCGAGCTCGAACTCGAAAAGCTCGATTAAGAAACTCGTTAAAAAAGCTCGAGATCGAGCTCGAAATTAAAAAGTTCGGTTTGAACTCGAGTTCAGGCTCGAGCTCGAATTAATAATTACACTTTAATCAGTTTTTAATCATCATTAATTTAAATAATATAAAAAAAGAGAGTGCGCATAAAAAAAATTACATAACACAATTCATAACTAAAATAACACAAATAAATATAAATTCAACAACATAATAAAATTACACACAAAGTTTAATATCAAACGAATATAGTTAATTCCAACTTCCAACAGTTGAAACAAGCTAATATAATTTAATTATCTTCATAATTATCTTCATACTTGTTCAACTAGTTAACTTGAATTTCAACTTCAACGTCCATATAACCTTCAAATAACACCAAAAAAAAAAAAAAAACTCTATTAGCAACATAAACAAAATGGATTATAAAAATATTCTTTTTATATAATTAGAGTATTTCATTTAAAATTATATTATTTTAATTAAAATTATAAATTTTTTAGTAATAATTATATAAATATATTAATAATGATTAATTAAATATTTACAGTAGTATCTAGTTTAAAAAAGATTTTTATAATTATACTTTAATTTTAAAAAGTATCTAGTTTTACAATTCAATTTATCAGGTAATACTACTTGAATAATAATATTAAAAAGTACTTATTATTATTTATAAGTTCTAAAAATGTGATTTTTAATTATTTATAGTATTGATATAGGACTGATTAGATTTTTTTAAGTTAAAACTTTTAATCAATAATACTTTGTTAAGATGAAATTTGAAAACGAAATGTCAAAAATCGAAAACTCTTATTGATAATTATTATTTTTAATCAATAATGCTTTGATACTTAGTTAAAACTTTTAATTAATAATACTTGATTATATACATTGTTTACTTAATTAATTATTATTAATATACTTTAATAATTATTATCATCTTTTATATTGTATGCTTAATTATATATAAAATTTTTTTATAATTATACTTTAATTTTAAAATGTATATAATTTTTACAATTCAATTTATCATGTAATACTATAATTTTAAAGAATATTTATTATAATAATTAATATTAATTATTTGTGATTATACATTAATTTTATGGAATCTTATTATAATAATTATATACAAAAGATTTTTATAATTTAATTTTAAAGAATACTAATTGTAATAATTAATTTTAATTATTTGTAATTTTCAATAGTATAAATTTCAAGTATTTATAATAGTTTAAATTTTATAATTTTATAATTATTTTTATTTTTTTAATAATATATGAACTTGTTCATAAATTTATTTAACGAATTAGTTGACCAATTTATTTAAACAATATTACTCATGAGCCTATTTAAACAAGTCTGCTCGCAAGCCTTCTCAACGAGCCAGCTCGCGAGCCTTCTCAACGAGCCAGCTCGCGAGCCTAAAAACGAGCCAGCTCGCGAGCCTTAACGAGCCGAATACTATTGAGCTCAAGCTCAGCTCGTTTAGGTGACGAGCCTCAAAATTGAGCTCGAGCTCGGCTCGTTTTAACTCGGTCGAGCTTTTATCGAGTCGAGTCTCGAGTAGCTCACGAATAGTTTGGTTCATTTACAGCCCTACCAAAGGCATGAAAAGAATTCTGAAATTTTGATTAAAAGCTACCTCTTACAATTGTTTCTTATCCTTATATAGTAAGGAGAAAAACAAATAAAACCCTAAGACACTCTTCTTGGACCTGACTTAAACACATAACGTCCAAGCTCAATCACACACTAAAATAACAAATAAGTATTAAAACATAAGTCCAAAACATGGCCCAACACTCTAAAACTTAAAAGATAAAGTATGGCCAGAATACAAGCCCAAACAAAGCTAAAATAAAACAAGTGTTAAATAATAAAAATATAGCAAGCCCATCATAACAAAGCTGAATCTTCACAAAAGCCTTACTTGATCTTCACTTTAGGCTTCCCTTTGTATAGTTTTAGCCCATAGGTTTGATTAGCCTCCCTAAGCCTATGATTGCAAGTGTTGCACCAAATTTGTCCCATATGAGCTGAAGCACGCCCCAAATATATATGGATCATCTGAATATGATTTTGAACTCCTTTTAGATCCATTTGAATAACATAAGTTTGCTCCACACCATTGTTAGAAATTTGCCCTATTGGATTCGTATCATTCTCTCCTTCTTTAGAAAAGATTCGTCCTCGAATCTTGCTGATATTTATGTTAAAAAGGGAAGTTTTAGGAACCCATGTATCTTCAAAGACCTCCTTTTGAATAGGTGGAAATAAGATAAAACTTCCGTTATGAATGTTTTCATCAACAACCTGCACATCAAGAACAAATGAACTAGGCATAAAAATATTAATCATAGAAAAATCCTGTGGATGTGACCCACTCTTCTCTGCAACTTCCAAAACAGTCTCATTCGCCTCCACCTCATCAATTATGTGCTCCCCATGTCCCTCAACAACAACTACATTAGATTCATGCATTACAACTTCCTCTTCAATTTCAATCTCTATGGAAGTTGAGATTGGAACTTTAGCCTCTTCTTTCTCCTTTTCTTTCTCCACCTTCCCTCCTTGAACTAGACTTGATTCTTTCCCAGCCTCTTTACCCTCAAACTCACTCTTTTCTCTCATCTTTTCCACAAAATTCAAGCTCTCACTCTCCTTTGTGGCCAAGGCCGAAGCCTCCCTCTCCCTCTCCAGCATCTTTATTTGATCAACTTATACCTCTTGAGGAGATAAAGGAGCGAGTATAACCTTCTGTCCTTCATGAGTGAAGGAGTATGTGTTATTGAACCCATCATGTTGTACCTTTCTATCATGTTGCCACGGTCTACCCAACAACATATGGCTTGCCTGCATAGGTACCACATCACATAAGATCTCATCCTTGTACCTACCAATAGAAAATGGTATAACCACCTGGCGTGTAACCCTAACCTCACCACAATCATTCAACCATTGCAATCTGTATGGCTTAAGGTGTTCAATAGAAGCCAAGCCCAACTTCTCCACCATATATACACTAGCCACATTTATGTAACGACCTCCATCAATAATGAGAGTACACACTTTTCCATTAACCAAACACCTAGTGTGAAATATGTTTCCCCGTTGTTCTAGGCTTTCTTCCTTAACCTGCATATTCAGAGCACGCCTAGCAACAAGCATCTCACAATGTGCAGCAAGCAACACATTATTAACCAACACATCCGAATCGTCACAGTCATTATTGCAATTAAGACTTCTTTGAGGTATTCTTGTAGAAGTGGAAGCTTGTGAGACATTCAAACTCTCCATAGTTTCAATTAACCTCTCAAAAGTCTTATTGAGCCTTTGTAACTCACCACTGACTGACTTCTTAAAGAGCTTATAATCGTTACCCATATTCGATTCACTTCCATCAGTACGATCCACCACATTCTTGTCTTTACTCATCCTACTATTCTTTTGCTGATTCTTCAATTGCACTTCAGAAACTAAGGTCAACCAACTAACCACAAGGTGCATTTAATGAAATAAAGAAGAAAACCTAAAGAAAGAAGGAAGTGCGCAAAAACTAGAAAGAAGACACTGACAATTTGGAAAGTAACACATGAACTAGGTTTTGTGCTACTTGAAAAATATCACCTAGAGTATAGACACAAGCAAACAATACTCCAACAATGTCAAGGAAGCAAAAACAAGCTTAAACCAAAAAAAGAAACTTAGAAATCAAATAAAAACGAACCTGGACAAAAAAATTTGCATTTAATTCACTTCAACGCAAATTAAATATGGATCTACTTATATCTACCCAAAAAGGAAAGTATCAAAACCCCACAAATAGAATCAGAAAAGAAAAATTTAAATTTCACTCAGATCAGAAACATGGACGAAAATTCTGGTGTTAAAAGAAGGATTTGACATCAAATCAATTTAGACGCAACTGCCCTAAATGTGCGCTTTAGGAAATAGGCAGAATTTCTTTTATTTCCTAATCTGGATTCGACCTAATTCAAAATTCAAAATTCAAATTGATTCCCATAAATTACTGCAATTAATTGAGATAGATAAGGCAATATAGATGAAAAAGGAAGCATATCACAATTTCGGCCAGATCAAGGTAAATAAGGCAAAGGCGATTTTTTTTTTTTTGGATTTCGATTTTTTTTTTGATGATTAATAATCAAGAAGGTGCAGCCATGGATACACAAACTTTCACCGAAAACAACAAGGAAGAAATGAAAACTCAAAAAAAACTCTAGATCCTGAGATAAATCAGAATTTACCTCACTTTGGCTCTGATACCAACTGACGCGGAACCCTATGGCACAAGCCTCAAACTCACACGCACAAGTAGATATGGAATCCAAAGATTTGATAAACTCATCTCCTATGGCACCCCAAACTTAGACAACCTGAAACACCAATGATCGAAGGATTTAGATGAGAATCTGACAAACGCCACAACGAATAGTTGATAAGTTAGCCAAGATTCTTGGTGCAATTGATGAAAGCAAATCCTCACTCTCACTCAAAGCAATACACGCCAAAGGCATGAAAAGAATTCTGAAATTTTGATTAAGAGCTATGTAACAGCCCGGAAACCGGACCGCTACCGGCGCTAGGATCCAGATCGGCATAAGGCCGCCGGGACCCGTAGCAAGCCTACTATGCATCCTGTACAGTCGGTATAATCCCAAACATGATCAAACATTTTCATAAAACATTTAAAACTTTACCTTTACCCGGCTTGACATGTGTATGCACTATGACTGCACTCATAGAACCCCTAGGGTCAACATACCCTATGTCAAACTCGGTCCAACACATATAACAACATAATATAAAACTCATGTACAAAGGGATTATCCAACTCGGGCCAAGCACAATACTATAACTCTGAACATATTACATAACATCATTTTGCGATACAACTCTTTTACATCATTACATAAACTTACATTACATAATATCCACTACTATTCTATTACACATCAAACCATAGCCATAGCCTGGTGACTTCCTGAGCTATCTCTGACCATGCATACCTGGGGTTAGGGGAGAGGGGTGAGCTATAAAGCCCAGTGAGCAGAAACCATACAAGAAAACAGTTCATTTTAAAGTATGCTATCATGGAATGCATCACATCACAAACATATCACATCAAGGATGAACTTGTCACTAATAGCCCTCTACATATCGTCACATGTCCAACTGTGCCAGGGGCGATTAGGCCATGCCTGGTCTTTTCTTACATAGCTCATATCATAACATGTCCAACTATACCAGGGGCGATTAGGCCACACCTGGTCTTTTCTTACATATAATGTATTGCCAGGGGCGATTAGGCCACACCTGGTCTTTTCTTACATATAATGTATTGCCAGGGGCGATTAGGCCACACCTGGTCTTTCTGTCTTATATCATACCATGTCATACCATATCATATCATATCGTACTGAGGGCTAGAGGATCATTCAATATTCATCCACATCATCATCATCGTATTATGCAATGCATCATATTCGTGAATTCTAATGCAAACAACCTAGGATATCACATGGCATTCATGATGCATGAACATGCTCAAAACTTTATGATTTATTCGCTTTAAAACGTAAAGGTTTATTCTACTCACCTCTGGCTAGCTCTGGACTAACTCTGAAGCAGCTAACTCTGCTAAACACCTCGGTTCCTCGGGTCCGATCCTACACAGGTGGACACAGATGAGGGACCAAACATACTCTAACATGACTCTAAACAACTCCCCAAAAACTCCCTAAAACATCCTCAAAACATGCATACAGAACACTCATGAAAGGGCTGGACAGGGCACTTTCGGCGGCCGAAGGTCCCTTCCAGAGACGAAAGTCATGCAGGTTCGGGGGCACCTTCGGCGGTCG
Source organism: Manihot esculenta (assembly GCF_001659605.2). Lineage (NCBI taxonomy): Eukaryota > Viridiplantae > Streptophyta > Magnoliopsida > Malpighiales > Euphorbiaceae > Manihot > Manihot esculenta. Next base: position 15,197,832 of record NC_035167.2, read on the forward strand.
AACCCTCTCTCCAGAGACGAAAGTCAGGCACTTTCGGCGGTCGAACATCACCTTCGGCGGCCGAAAGTCTACTCCAGCTCCGAAACACAACTTTCGGGGGCAAGGTTTGGCGGCCAATCCATGCATCCATAGGCAGGTTCGGCGGCCGAAACTACCTTCGGCGGTCGAACCTGAGTTCTTCCAGAACTCAGCCCTCGTGCATACCAGCCTCCCAAACCTTCCAAACACCCCAAAACAAGCACTCAACTTCTTAAAAACATGCCTAAACTCTTAACCATGCACAAAGGAGCTTAACAACTTGATTAAACTCCAAAAACAACATCAAAAGCATACATAGATAGCTTATGACCCTCATAGGCCAAAACCATCAAAACAACTCATAATCTCACTTGCTCTTTCCCAATCATGCATACACTCTCCCACATGCATAAACTAGCTCAAACCTTCAACATAACATCACATAAACACACATTGGGCATAAAACCCACATAAACCCTAACATGCTTATCTACCCATACTCAACCATCAAAACATCATTAAACTTACTTAAAACTTCATTAAAACACTAGGAAAGCAAGGATCTACACTTACCTCTTGAAGATCGAGGGGTGGTACGATCCCTAACTCGAAGGTGGGGAGGATCCAAGCTCCAAAGCCTCCAAGCTCCCAAAACTCCTATTTAAGCTTCAAAACTTCAAAACAAGGGTAGATCTCATGAAAAACTTGAGGGATGGGTAGAGAAAACATGAAAATGACCAAAGGAGGACCAAAACTCACCTGAGCTCGAGAATGGGGAGAAAACTCGCCCATTTCCGATCTGAGGGCTCTTTATAGGTGGCCTGCTAAACCACCTTCGGCAGCCTAACGTGCCCCCTAAACTCATGCATGTTCGGCGGCCGAACTTGAGGTTCGGCGGCCGAACCTTGGTTCACTCAAACAAGGCTTTCGGAGGCCAAAAGCGCTCCCGAAACCTTCCCATGTTCGGCGGCCGAACTTAACTTTCGGCGGCCGAACCTGGCAAATGCCTCCTTGGTCTTTTCTTTTGAAAACTCAATTCTTTTTCATGTAAAACCATAAAATCAGTAAAAACATTTTAGAAACACATTTTACCCCTCTAGAAGACTCTGACATCCTCATAATTCCAAGTTCCAACGGGGATTCCGTCGGAAGGTAGGGATTCTGATGCCGAAATCTTGCCGGGTATTATATTCTTCCCCCCTTTTAGAACATTCGTCCCCGAATGTTCAAACAAATAGGCACATGCATAAACATAATATAAGCACAATCATAACAACACATAAGCTCTAATCTATAAAGAAACACGGTATCACTGGAGCATGAACTCTCGGTCTCCCTGTTGCACTTTTTCATCTTAAGGTGATTCTAAGGGACTTTCACCATTGGAATTTCCTTGTTTCCACACTTTCTGACTTGTGTGTCGGCGGTCCATACTGGCTGCTCAACATAGGTGAGATCCTCTATGATCTCCACCTTTGGTTCCTTCCAGAACCTCACTCGGACCCGACACGAACTCATATACCGTGGAAACATGGAAAAACAGATGGGTCTCTTCCATTGAAGTGGGAAAATCTAACTCGTGAGATACATTCCCAATCCTTTGCAGGATTTCAAAGGGTTCAATGTATTTGAGAGCTAACTTACCCTTCTGCCCATAACGAATCACCCTCTTTTTAGGAGACACCTCCAAGAAGCCTCAACATGCTTCCGCTGCGCATTCAGACAAAACTCTTCTCTCTTCTGAAACTCTACATGCCTCTTGCGGACAACTTCATAACTCTCCTGCTGACTTATAGCAGTTCTGATTCCTCTTATTCTTCTCCCTTGACTCAAGATGTAGTGCAAGCTCTTTCGATCTGTAAGGATCTATCATCATATCTTATACAGGTACTGCCTCCATATCTTGAGTGCAAAGATTACCATCGCCATCTCTAGATCATGTGTAAGATGATTCAACTCATGCTTGTTCAGCTACCTAGAAACATAAGCAATCATCTTGCCACTTTACATTAACACACAATCTAGTTCCACCCGGAACGCATCACAGGACACTGTGACATCTTCATTACTGGCGGACAGAGCCACCACTGGTGCTGACATCAACATTTCCTTCGGCTCTTCAAAGCCCTCTTCACACTGAGTAGCCCACACAACCTTCTGGTTCTTCTTGATCCATCTGGCCATAGGAGCGGCAACTCTAAAGAAGTTCTAGATGAACCTCCAGTAGGTAACCTGCCCAATCCGAAAAGCTCTTGATCTACGTCACTACGATGGGCCTGGGCTAGTCAGCTACAACTTCAACTTTCTCGGGTCTACCTCACTTTTCCCTTTTTCCCAACATACCATAACCCAAGAAAGGTATGCTCCTCGACTGTAACTCACATTTGGAGAACTGGGCATCCAAGCCATGTTCTCTCAGGATCTGCAAATCCTGATTTCAGATAATGGGCATACTCTTCTGCATTTCTGGAACTCACCAAGGTATCGTCAATGAAGACAATAACGGAGTGATCCAGAAACCGACTAAAACTCTGCTTATGAGATCCATGAATGCTATAGGGGCGTTCATTAACCCGAACGACATTCTTAGAAACTCATAGTGCCCATATCTGGTTCTAAACACTGTTCTCTGAACATCTTCTTCCTTGATCTTAACTGATGGTACCTGGACTTCAGATCTATCTTGGAAAGGCAACCAGCTCCTGCTAGTTGGTTTAAAATAGATCATCGATCTAAGGTAATAAATACTTGTTCTGGGTAGTGACTTTGTTCAACGACTTATAGTCGATACAAAGTCCTAGGGATCCATCCTTCATCCTCATAACAACTCTGGAACACCCCAAGGCGAAGTGCTCAGTTAGATGGGAACCCTTGTCTACCAACTCTGGCAACTGATCCTTACAACTCTTTTAACTCTGTTGATACCATCCTGTGGGGAGGGGTAGAGATTGGTCCAATTCCAGGCATTACTTCTATTTTTGAACTCTATCTCCTTGACAGGTGGTGGTCCTGGGAACTCGTCTGGGGTAACATCTAAGAACTTCTCTGACTACGGGCACTGAGGCGGGCTCCCTGACCTGACTGCTATACACTCTCACAAAAACTAGAAACCCCTGACAACCTCTCCTGAGCAACTTATGAGCCTATAGGGCTGATAACAAACCTCTAGGCATCCCTACTCTGTCCCCTCTAAGGACTACCTCTGATCCATCCTGACCTCTGAACTTGACTACCTTGTCTCTGCAGACTTAGGTAGTACCACTAGTAGAAGAACCAATCCAACCCCAGAATGACATCATACAGTCAAATCTAGAACCGCTAGGTCAGCTGGAAGGCATCTACTCACAACATATTCTGAACTATACCGGCAGACTGACTCTGCCACTGATGGATCACACTTGGGTCCACTGACCCAAAGGGGATACTCTAACTCATAAGCTATCAACCCAACCTATCTACGGCTCTCGAAGCAACAAGGAAAGAGAAACACATCAGGGTTCATAAAGCATACACATCAAACATAAGAGAGTGAGATTACCTGTCACCACCATGTCCAATGTGTTAGCTTCCTGCTGGGTCATGGCGAAGATCCGCGCTGGAGCTGATGGACCTTCTCCAAAGGAACCTGCTGAAGAAGGGGCTGTCCCCCTGTCTCCGCCTCTACCACTGCCCTGCATCATGGATGGAGCTACTGGGTGAGCTACACTGCCTGAAACTGTCTGCTGGGACCGTGCCAAAAAGGTCGTAGTGGGACACTCACGTGCCATGTGCCCCTCCTATCCGCACTTGAAGCATGTCGTTGTCCCAATCAAACAGACTCCCTTGTGTGGCCTACCGCACCGCGTACATCTAGAGCCTCCCGAACCAGAGCTCGAACCATCACCTAATCCCAGACCAGACTTTATCCGGTCCCAAAACTTGTTTTTCTTCGATCTTCTGAGGCCTCTGCCTCCCTTCTTGCTCTTTGTGACAGCCTCGCTCAGAGGGGAGAGATTACCATCACTTGTCCCCGGGATTTTAGAACCCGAAGACGGTGCCACGTACTGTTTAACTGTCTCTTGGATGATGGCACTAGCTTCCATTTTCCGTGCCATATCCACTATAGCATGAAAACTCTCCCTTTCTGCTGATTGTATCAACGAGGAATACCTGGAGTGAAGCTTCATAACATATCTCCTAGACTTCTTCAGGTCTGTGCCAAGACCTTGTTCTGCAAACGGCAACAGTTCCAGGAACCTGTCTGTAAACTCATCTACGCTCATTTCCTCCGTCTGTCTTAGTTGCTCAAACTCAATCATCTTCAGTTCTCTGGAACTATCTGGAAAAGCCCATCCTGTAAACTCATTGGCAAACTGCTCCCAGGATAAGCTTCCCAACCTTGGGTCCATATAGTTTTTGAACCATTCCCTTACCTTCTTGCATTTCAATGTGAACCCTGCCATCTGAATGGCTCTACTGTCATTTACTCCCAACTCATCAGTTATCATCTTTACCGTTCTGAGATACTCAAAAGGATCATCACCTGTTTCAAACTTAGGGGCATCCAACTTTAAGTAATCTGTCATCTTTACTTTACCCCCAACTGATGAACCAGGTTTGGGTATCTGGACACCAGGGACTATTGGTTCTACTGGCGGTGAAGGAGGTGCAGCATTCCCTGGGTTAGGGTTTGCTGGACCTGGGTAAAAGGATGAGGGTGGAAACATGGGGTACTGTGGGTACGGTGGGTAAAAGGGAGGATAGGGCATAAAGGTGGGATATGGGCTGCAATGAAAGAAATCCGATGTACCTCCCATCGGATACCCTGGCCCTTGCGGGTAGGGTGGATACTGTGGTGAAACAAACCCCGAGGCCTGAGTGCCTCCTTGGGACTCTCCCATATCCTCTACTGACATACTCAAGCCCAAACTACTATCTCTTCTCTGGTTATCCTCCTCTATTTCCATCACATCATTAACATACCACCCTGAACTGATCTCATCCGACTTGCATCAAAAGACCTTCTAGGGTCCCTTGATGTACCTTCCCTGATTGTCCTACAAGATCTTGCCCTCTGCAGAGCAGGGGAATGGGCATCCATGCCCTCATTCTCTAGCGGAGCTCCAGTCAATCTTGCCGATCGACGAGTTTCTCTCATCCTGACTTCTGAAAGCACAACATATCACATACACATTAGCATCATACGGTTCATGTGGAAACACATGAACCTACCTCACATACATAGCATAACATTAATGCATATGCATATCATCATGGCATTTCACATCATCATACAATACAGGACTCCACATCCTATCCAAGTGGACATCATCTCCCTATTGTGCTTGCCCTTCTATAACCTCTATGAGCCTGACACACTATAGGTCCGACCATGTGAACCTAGGGCTCTGATACCAATCTGTAATAGCCCGGAAACCGGACCACTACCGGCGCTAGGATCCAGATCGGCATAAGGCCGCCGGGACCCGTAGCAAGACTACTATGCATCTTGTACAATCGGTATAATCCCAAACATGATCAAACATTTCCATAAAACATTTAAAACTTTACCTTTACTCGGCTTGACCTGTGTATGCACTATGACTGCACTCATAGAACCCCTAGGGTCAGCATACCCTATGTCAAACTCGGTCCAACACATATAACAACATAATAGAAAACTCATGTACAAAGGGATTATCCAACTCGGGCCAAGCACAATACTATAACTCTGAACATATTACATAACATCATTTTGCGATACAACTCTTTTACATCATTACATAAACTTACATTACATCATGTCCACTACTATTCTATTACACATCAAACCATAGCCATAGCCTGGTGACTTCCTGAGCTATCTCTGACCCTGCATACCTGGGGTTAGGGGAGAGGGGTGAGCTATAAAGCCCAGTGAGCAGAAACCATACAAGAAAACAGTTCATTTTAAAGTATGCTATCATGGAATGCATCACATCACAAACATATCACATCAAGGATGAACTTGTCACCAATAGCCCTCTACATATCGTCACATGTCCAACTGTGCCAGGGGCGATTAGGTCACGCCTGGTCTTTTCTTACATAGCTCATATCATAACATGTCCAACTATGCCAGGGGCAATTAGGCCACACCTGGTCTTTTCTTACATATAATGTATTGCCAGGGGTGATTAGGCCACACCTGGTCTTTCTGTCTTATGTCATACCATGTCATACCATATCATATCATATCGTACTGAGGGCTAGAGGATCATTCAATATTCATCCACATCATCATCATCGTATTATGCAATGCATCATATTCGTGAATTCTAATGCAAACAACCTAGGATATCACATGGCATTCATGATGCATGAACATGCTCAAAACTTTATGATTTATTCGCTTTAAAACGTAAAGGTTTATTCTACTCACCTCTGGCTAGCTCTGGACTAACTCTGAAGCAGCTAACTCTGCTAAACACCTCGGTTCCTCGGGTCCGATCCTACATAGGTGGACACAGATGAGGGACCAAACATACTCCAACATGACTCTAAACAACTCCCCAAAAACCCCCCTAAAACATCCTCAAAACCCCCTAAAACATCCTCAAAACATGCATACAGAACACTCATGAAAGGGCTGGACAGGGCACTTTCGGCGGCACTTTCGGCGGCCGAAGGTCCCTTCCAGAGACGAAAGTCATGCAGGTTCGAGGGCACCTTCGGCGGCCGAACCCTCTCTCCAGAGACGAAAGTCAGGCACTTTCGGTGGCCGAACATCACCTTCGGCGGCCGAAAGTCTGCTCCAGCTCCGAAACACAACTTTCGAGGGCAAGGTTTGGCGGCCAATCCATGCATCCATAGGCAGGTTCGGCGGCCGAAACTACCTTCGGCGGCCGAACCTGAGTTCTTCCAGAACTCAGCCCTCGTGCATACCAGCCTCCCAAACCTTCCAAACACCCCAAAACAAGCACTCAACTTCTTAAAAACATGCCTAAAATCTTAACCATGCACAAAGGAGCTTAACAACTTGATTAAACTCCAAAAACAACATCAAAAGCATACATAGATAGCTTATGACCCACATAGGCCAAAACCATCAAAACAACCCATAATCTCACTTGATCTTTCCCAATCATGCATACACTTTCCCACATGCATAAACTAGCTCAAACCTTCAACATAACATCACATAAACACACATTGGGCACAAAACCCACATAAACCCTAACATGCTTGTCTACCCATACTCAACCATCAAAACATCATTAAACTTACTTAAAACTTCATTAAAACACTAGGAAGGCAAGGATCTACACTTACCTCTTGAAGATCGAGGGGTGGTGCGATCCCTAACTCGGAGGTGGGGAGGATCCAAGCTCCAAAGCCTCCAAGCTCCCAAAACTCCTATTTAAGCTTCAAAACTTCAAAACAAGGGTAGATCTCATGAAAAACTTGAGGGATGGGTAGAGAAAACATGCAAATGACCAAAGGAGGACCAAAACTCACCTGAGCTCGAGAATGGGGAGAAAACTCGCCCATTTCAGATCTGAGGGCTCTTTATAGGTGGCCTGCTGAACCACCTTCGGCAGCCTAACGTGCCCTCTAAACTCATGCATGTTCGGTGGCCGAACTTGAGGTTCAGCGGCCGAACCTTGGTTCACTCAAACAAGGCTTTCGGAGGCCAAAAGCGCTCCCGAAACCTTCCCATGTTCGGCGGCCGAACCTGGCAAATGTCTCCTTGGTCTTTTCTTTTCAAAACTCAATTCTTTTTCATGTAAAACCATGAAATCAGTAAAAACATTTTAGAAACACATTTTACCCCTCTAGAAGACTCTGACATCCTCAGAATTCCAGGTTCCAACGGGGATTCCGCCGGAAGGTAGGGATTCCGATGCCGGAATCTTGCCAGGTATTACAAGCTACCTCTTACAATTGTTTCTTATCCTTAATAGCAAGGAGAAAAACAAATAAAACCCTAAGACACTCTTCTTGGACCTGACTTAAACACATAAGGCCCAAGCCCAATCACACACTAAAATAACAAATAAGTATTAAACATAAGCCCAAAACATGGCCCAACACTCTAAAACTTAAAAGATAAAGTATGGCCAGAATACAAGCCCAAACAAAGCTAAAATAAAACAAGTGTTAAATAATAAAAATATAGCAAGCCCATCATAACAAAGCTGAATCTTCACAAAAGCCTTACTTGATCTTCACTTTAGGCTTCCCTTTGTATAGTTTTAGCCCATAGGTTTGATTAGCCTCCCTAAGCCTATGATTGCAAGTGTTGCACCAAATCTGTCCCATATGAGCTGAAGCACGCCCCAAATATATATGGATCATCTGAATATGATTTTGAACTCCTTTTAGATCCATTTGAATAACATAAGTTTGCTCCACACCATTGTTAGAAATTTGCCCTATTGGATCCGTATCAGATTATGTGTACCAGATGACATTAGTTTAAAGGGAGACATTATGAAGGAAGCTCATAATGCAAGATACAGTGTGCACCCTGGAGCCACCAAGATGTATCAAGATCTGAAAAGAGTTTATTGGTGGCCAGCTATGAAAAAGGAAGTGGCACAGTTCGTGTCAGCCTGCGAAGTATGTCAGAGGGTGAAGCTGAAACATCAGAAGCCGGCTGGAATGCTTAACCCACTACCTATTCCAGAGTGGAAATGGGAGAATATCGCTATGGACTTCGTGGTGGGTTACCGGTAACGTCCAACAGATTAGACTCCATATGGGTGATTGTGGACAGACTGACCAAATCTACTCACTTCATCCCTGTCAGGAGCAACTACTCTGTGGATAAGTTAGCACAGGTGTATGTTGATGAAGTGGTAAGGCTGCATGGGGTTCCTGTTTCGATAGTGTCTGATAGAGGGCCCCAGTTCACCTCCAAGTTCTGGCGGAGTCTGCAGAGTACTATGGGTATCAGGTTGGATTTCAGTACCGCCTTCCATCCCCAGACTGATGGACAGTCAGAGAAGACCATCTAGACTATAGAAGATATGCTTAGAATGTGCGTGCTAGACTTTGGCGATTCTTGGAGGCAGCATCTACCCTTGGTAGAGTTTGCCTACAATAACAGCTATCATGCTAGCATAGGGATGGCTCTATATGAAGCTTTATATGGGAGGAAGTGCAGGTCATCTGTTTGCTGGGAAGAAGTGGGGGAAAAGGCCTTGGCAGGCCCTGAGCTTGTTGAGATCACCAGCAGGGTGGTGCCTATTATCAAAGAGAGGATTAGAACTGCCATGAGCAGGCAGAAAAGCTATGCAGACATCCGCAGGAGACAGGTAGAGTTTCAGGAGGGAGATATGGTGTTACTCAAAGTGTCTCCTATGAAAGGGGTGGTTCGTTTTGGAAGAAAGGTAAGCTAGCCCCACGATACATCGGACCCTTTGAAATCTTACAGAAGATTGGAAATGTATCGTACAAGCTGGATTTACCTATTTCAATAGAGAGAATTCATCCGGTTTTTCATGTTTCTATGCTACGGAAGTTTGTGTCAGATCCAGGCAAGGTTCTTAGTGAGCCAGATGTAGAGATCTCAGGAGATCTCACTTATGTAGAACAGCCAGTGCGGATTCTAGACACCCAAATCAGAAAGTTGAGGAACAAGGAAATCCCCATGGTTAAAGTCCTTTGGAACCACCACAATATGGAAGAATGCACCTGGGAGACACGAGAGTCCATGCTCCAGCAGTACCCTTATCTCTTCTAAGGTTAGCTTTATGTGTGTTTTATGTGTATGATATGTTGTATGCTATGCATGTGCTAGTTGAGGAACATTCGGGGACGAATGTTCTTAAGGGGGGGGAGAATGTAATACCCGGCTAGACTCCGGTATCGGAATTCCTACCGTCCGGTGGAATCTCGGATGTCGGAAACCTCTAGAAGGGTAAAATCATGTTTTCATAAAATGTTTTAATGTATTTTATGGTTTTAAGTAAGAAAGAAAATACGTTTTTGCATGAAAACAACCTTGGAGGAAGACCCAGGTTCGGCTGCCGAACCTCAAGTTCGGCCGCCGAACATGTATGCGTTTCGGGAGTGCTTTAGGCCCCCGAAGGCATAAGAAAGGGAAGTCCAGGTTCGGCCGCCAAACCTCATGTTCGGCCGCCGAACATGGCATGCATGCGGAGGCACGTTAGGCCCCCGAAAGTGGTCTGGCCAGCCACCTATAAAGGGGTCCCCATGTCCGAACGGGCGAGCTTTTCTCCCCATTTTCGGCCAAGGTGAGTCTCCGCCGCCCTCATGCCGATCTTGAGTTCTTCCTTCAAATCTTTCATGATTTTTATGAGTTTTCACCTTTGTTTTGAAGATTTTTGAGCAAATAGCAAGTTTTGGAACTTGGAGATTCAAGGAGCTCGATCTCTCCCATCTCCGAACTAGGATCGTCTTTCCTCTCGATTTTCAAGAGGTAAGCTCAGATCCTACCCTTCTTACATGTTTTAAGTAAGTTTTAAGTTGATTCATGGGGTAGAAATGCATGTATAGGTTTATGTTGAGTTTAGGGGTTATGTTGAGTTATTGTGCAATGTGAGTTGTTTATGTGTGTGTGATGTGTTGTAGTTGGGGTTTAGGATAGTTTGAAACTCCTAGGAGCTTATGTATGTGTTTATGCATGTTTTGGTTGAGTTGAATGCTTGATTGGAAGGCTTGGGAGGCATTTGTACATATTGGAGCCGAGTTCTGCCACTTCTGGAAGAACTCAGGTTCGGCAGCCGAAGGGACTTTCGGCCGCCAAACCTTCCTGTGGAGGCAAGCCTTTGGCTGCCGAACCCTGCCCTCGAAAGATGACTTTCGGCTCTAGAAGGGAGTTTCAGCCGCCGAATGTAAGACCCCGCTCGTTCAGGCATCGAAATTCCTACCGTTCGGTGGAGTTTCGGATGTCGGATCCTTTTTGAGGGGTATAGCAAGAGTTAAGGAAAGGTTTTCTAAAATGGTTTTAAGTGTTTTATAGTTGTAAAAGAAATGTTTTGAGTTTTGAAGAGAATAGACCAAGGAGGCTTTTGCCAGGTTCGGCCGCCGAAGGTGAAGTTCGGCCGCCGAACATGGAAAGGTTTCGGGAGCGCTTTTGGCCTCCGAAAGCCTTGTTTGAATGAGCCAAGGTTCGGCCGCCGAACCTCAAGTTCGGCCGCCGAACATGCATGAGTTTAGGGGGCACGTTAGGCTGCTGAAGGTCTTTGACCAGGCCACCTATAAAGGGCCCTCAGATCGGCAATGGGCGAGTTTTCTCCCCATTCCCGAGCTCAGGTGCGTTTTTGCCTTCCTTTGGTCGTTTTCATGCTTTCTCTACCCATCCCTCAAGTTTTCCTGAGTTTTACGTTTGTTTTGAAGAGTTTTAAGCTTAAATCAAGTTTTGGGAGCTTGGAGGCTTTTGGAGCTTGGATCCTCCACACCTCCGAGTTAAGGATTGCACCAACCCTCGATCTTCAAGAGGTAAGTGTAGATCTTGGTTTTCCTTTATGGTTTAATGAAGTTTTAAATAAGTTTTATGAAGTTTTAATGTTTATGTATGGGTAGTTATGCATGTATAGGCTTTTGTGGTTTTATGCCCAATGTATGTTATGTGGTGTTGTGTTGGTAGGTTTAAGCTAGTTTCTTTGCTCCTTTATGCTTGTGGGAGTGTGTAAGCATGTTTGGGAGAGAGTATGTGAGGTTGAGGTTGGTTTTGGGGGGTTGGGAGGTTGGTATGCTCGAGAGGCTGAGTTCTGATGAACTTAGGTTCGGCCGCCGAAGGTAGTTTCGGCCGCCGAACCTGCCTGTGGATGCATGGTTTGGCCGCCTAACCTTACCCCCGAAAGTTGAGTTTCGGATCTGGAGCAGACTTTCGGCCGCCGAAGGTGCCGCCGAAAGAGCCTGACTTTCGGATCTGGAGAGAGGGTTCGGCCGCCGAAGGTGCCGCCGAACATGCATGAGGTTCGTCTCTGGAAGGGACCTTCGGCCGCCGAAAGTGCCGCCGAAAGTGCCCTGTCCAGCCTTTTCATGAGTATGTTCTATGCATGTTTTGAGGATGTTTTAGGGGGGTTTTTGGGGAGATGTTTATGTCTATGTTAGAGTTGTTTGGTACCTCATGTGAGTCCATCTGTGTAGGATCGGACCTGAGACATCGAGGTGTCTAGCTTCAGTGCTAGTTGGCCCAGTAGAGTTAGCTGAACAGTGGCTTCAGGTGAGTAGAACTAAACTTAATCTTTTATACTGAAAAATGGAATGCTTTAGCATAGTTCATGCATCATGGATGCCATGTGTGCTAAGGGTGATTGCATTAGAATCACGACTATGGTGCATTGCATTATTTACTGATAGTGGGGATTGGACCAAGGCGACATCAATAGCCCATAATCTGTCAATGGCAGTGAAAGTCCTGTGTGAGCTCCATAGGAGGAGTCGGGCGCCGACAGAGGGAGTTTTGAGGTCATGTCTAATCCGAGATGTGGAATGTTTGTGCTGTGACACATATCATGAAAGCATGTAATGAATGAATGAATTGTTTTATCTGTTTCTACTCACTGGGCTCTTGTAGCTCATCCCTTTCCCTTAACCCCAGTTTTGCAGGGCCAGAGCTAAGTTAAGCCAGAGTAAGTCAGAGTAAGCCATGGGGAAAGCAGAGTTTAAGCTTGGATTGCCGTGTTTTGATGTAATAGTATAGCTTAGTTTATGTACAGGAAAAAGCATGTATATGTTAAGTAAGCTGGATATAAAGAGATGTTATGTTTTGTATGCTTGAATAGTATAGTAGTGGACATGATGTATATAAAGGATATGATATGATGATGTATGTAAAGAGTTAATGAAAAGCTAGAGGATGGAAAGTATAGTGTGTCATGTGATGTATAGAGTTATGCTTGACCCTAGAGTTGGTTGATCCCTTGGTTTACATGATCTTAAGAAAATGTCTTGATGTTAAAGAGTTAAAGGTTTTCATGATGTGAAATGTTTTAATGTTATGAGATTTGAATGGCCCGTGAGGGAAGAAAGGGTTTCAATCCCTTGACCCAAAGCGGACATGGTTTTAAAGCAAGCTTGATGACCCATCTGGTATGAGGTTCTATGTTTTCATGCATAGGTCAAGCGGAGGTAAGGAAAACAAGTTCAAAGGTTTTTCTGAAACAAAAGCTTAAGTTTTCAAGAAAAGTTTGATCATGTATGGGATTAGACCAGAAGTTTAGCATGTCTAGTGGCTGCTACAGGTCCCGACGGCCTTAAGCCGATCTGGATCCTAGCGCCGGTGGCGGTCCAGAGATGCGGGCTGTTACACCGAAGGTGCCGCCGAACATGCATGAGTTTCGTCTCTGGAAGGAACCTTCAGCCGCCGAAAGTGCCGCCGTAGGTGCATGACTTTCGGCTCTGGAGGGACTTTCAGCCGCCGAACCTGCCGCTGAAAGTGCCCTATTCAGCCTTCCTTTGCATGATTTCTATGTATGTTTTATGATGTTTTAGGGGGGTTTTTGAGGGATTGTTTAGTGTCATGTTAGTCCATGTTTGGTACCTCATACGAGTCCACCTGTGTAGGTTCGGACCCGAGGAACCGAGGACCCCAGCAGTGAGCTAGCTGCTTCAGAGTCAGCCAGAGGTGAGTAGAATAAACCGTATGTTTTAAATTAATGAATGTTTTAGCATAATTCATGCATCACGAATGTCATGAGATATATTAGGTTATTTGCATTAGAATTCACGAATATGTTGCATTGCATAATTTGATGACGATGTGGATGGATGTTGGATGATCCTTTAGTCCTCGATATGATACGATGTGATATGATACGGTATGGTATGGTATGAAAGTCCGGTTGACCCATTCTATGTCCCGGCACTATGTAAGAGAAAGTCCGGTTGACCATTCTACGTCCCGGCCCATTGAAATGTTATGATATGTTATGTTTAAGAGAAAGTCCGGTTGACCCATTCTACGTCCCGGCATCTTGGAATGTAGAGGACTATTGGTGATAATACTATCCTTGATGTGATTTGTTTGTGATGTGTTGCATTCCATGAAAGCATGAATTTTTAATATATGTTTTATTATTCTGCTCACTGGACTCTAGTAGCTCACCCCATTTTCTAAATCCCCCAGGTTTGCAGGTACGGGCGAGATCAGGGAGTCTAGAAGAATAAAGCTATGTGTTATGTAATAGTTAGATGTGGACATGATGAATTGTAATGTAATGTTTTGAATAGTCATGTTATATAATAATGATATTGAGGATTAGAATTGTGCTTGACCATAGTATGTTTGGTTATCCATTTGATACATGATCTATAAAATGTTTTATGATGTTTATGATAGACCAAGCGTAATGTATGTTATGATACCCCATTGGAGCATTGATGAGGGCTCCAGTGTGTGGTTTATGTTTATGTTTATGTACATGCACAGGTTGAGCTTGGTAAAAGAAAAGAAAAAGTTTTCATGTTTATGGATATGTATGATCATGTATGGGATTAAACAGGTATACAGGATGTATGTTAGGCTTGCTACGGGTCCCGGCGGCCTTAAGCCGATCTGGATCCTAGCGCCGGTAGCGGTCCGGATTTCCGGGCTATTACAGAGGGTATGTTGGACATTATTTAAGTGGAAGGGTGCTGGAACAAGGTCATTGGAAATCCTTGAGGGTGAGGGGTTTCTAGGATATGGTTTTCATTTCCAATAGGTGTTGGTGGGTTTTTTTCTTGGTTGGCTATGAGGATCTCAATGGATTTTATTGGAAAACTCCAGTGATAGGATAATATTCCTTTGTTCCCACAGACGACGCCAATTGATGAGCTGAGATTCAGTGAGCTCAATTGGACATAGACGCGTGGATAAGGGTTCGATCTCATGGGGAAATTAATGAATTTGAATGGATGGTTGTAAAGTTAATAGAGTTTATCGTTGGTTCGGGTCTTTTAAGGTTTTACTAGGTTGTCATATTGGGGGATTTTTAGGAAAAGGGTTAGTTGTCTGATTGAGCTTGGCTGAGGGATATATACATCTTGATTTCTTTGATGTCCTTTGTTTTATATCCCATCTAATCAGACGGAGACATCATTTGGCATGAGTGTCAGGTAATTCATTAATGACAGACAGTCAGCTAATAAATGCGGAGTTGATTAGCCCTCGACCATCGTATTGGTGAATTGCACATACTCCTAATCATATCAGGTCATGCTCGGCCTACTCAGCTTTTACTGAAGTTGATTTTCTTCATTAACTTAAAATACGATTGGGCAGTGAACACGTGTTCTAATTATAATGAATCTGATATTTTATAAGTTATCAATCTCTACCGTTTTAATCGTATATATTATTTAATTTTATGAGATTAAAGTTAAAATAAATTAATTAATAATTTTTTAATAAAAATATTAAAGAATTTAATTTTATAAAATGTAATAACATTTTAGTTGAGAGATTTTAGAAGGGAAATGGTTCAAATATGCTCCTAACTTTTATCGAGGCCGGGAAATTCAATTTTAACATTTTGACTAATAAACCCACAAATTTACATTAAAAGTTAATTAATTTCTAACTTACTAAAATATTATTTATATGATTTTTAAATTGTAAATATTATTTCTCTGGAGTATTAAAGAAATTTCAGAAATAATGTGTTTTATTGATAAAAATTATAGAAATAATATTTTAATAATTAAGAATTATAGAAATAATATTTTATTATTAAAACAATTAACATTTTAATATGTTTAGATTGAGATCTCTGCAAGGCATTAGTAAGTTTATGTGTACATATACCATTGATCATTAAGTATGAAATGAGTTTTTATGGATACATTAATTTTAATTTTGATAAATTGTCAATGGAGATGTTATGAACATGTGTATTTTGAGTGAACTTAATGCATGAACTTTCATAAGTGCTTAAGATAAATCTCCCGCTTAATAAAAAAAAATCTCTTGATAGTTGCACTGATAATACGAATAGTTTGATAAATTTATGGGCGTACCGCTGATAAGATGATGCTTGAGTTTCAATATTTGCACTATTTAAATAAATCTCCTTGTTGCACGGTGAAAAAGAAAAAAAAAAAAAATCTCTTATTTTGGATTCATTTTCTTTGTTTTGTAATTTTCCTAAAATTATTTGATATGAAAACTAACATAAAATCCCATTGAGAAAATGGGATAATACCCAAAGATTTGGAGAATTATAAAGCATCAATTAATTAATTTTTGTTTAATTAAATATTTATTCCTTTTGTTTAAATATTAATCATATTTTAATATATTTTTTAAAATAAAAAATCTATCAATATTTTGTTCATATTACATAAATTAAACAGTACTAAATTTTTCAATTAAAAAAATGATTGGAAATTGGCAAAATTGAGTCTTTGAAAGACAAAAATAATGTGATTGTGATCTAAAAGGTAACTACGAGACTGCGATTTTATTAATCTTATTTTTAATTTCATATTCTTTCAAATTAAATATGGATGGTATAAAGGTTTATGTGTGGGGATGGCCCACTAAATAATTCAAGTCCTACCTACAACCTAATTCGGTATTAAAGTTTTATTTAGTATATTCAAATTTAAAATTTTCTTTAATTTTTTATTAAAAATTAAAAAAAAATCTATTTCATATTCTCAAACTTTTTTAATGTTTAGACCACTCATAAAATGTCTACTTATATTTAATGAAAAGTGACCTTAACGTTGCAATTATATAAGAGAAAGTAAGTTATTTTTTCAAAATATTTTTACATGCCTTTAAAACAAATTCAACTTTATTCAATATATAAATGCCCACTATTTATATGAAGAAGTATAATCATTTAAATATTTTTTTTTTAATTTAAGATGAGATTTTTTTAATGTAATGGAAGGTTTTCGAGATTTAATAATTTCAAAATTGTGATCGAGAAAAATTAAAAAATTTTAATTTTAATTTATTAAACTGGCGGATTAATAATGTTTTCTTTAAAAAAACTCTAAATACTTTATATCTCCAATGAAATTTTTTGAAGTAATAAAATACTTTTAAAATTTTAAAAATTTTGAATTTGTTTTTGGGAGATATATATGGTGATTCTTTTAAAATAAAATAAAAAAAATAAACTCTAAAAATTTTTAAATTTTATTCATCAAGTTGGTACATTGAGAATGTTTTCTAATTATCTTGAGAAATACTCTCTTTCTTTCAAATATTGCACGTTTTTATATTTGTTATAATACTCATGATTTACTTAATAAATAATAAAATTTTAATTTTTATATAATTTATTTTTTTATATAATTTATATAGAGATGTAATAAAATTAGAATTTAAATATATAAATAATAGTTTTCAATTTTTATAAATCCTAAATAGTAAATCTATATTAATTCTTAACTAAAATTAGTTTCAATGTAATAATTTTAAATTATCATGAGTAATGTTAATAATTTAATTATTTCATATTCTTTCACTTTTATATATACAATCCAACAAGCAATATTAATTAATTCAAGTTATTTTGTCTAATAATATATATTAGACTTGATTTTATACAATTTAAATTTGCTCATGTATCAAATAATGTTATTGTATCTATTATAAATTTCTCTGATAATTTAATCGTTACTTTTTAAATCTACAAAACTTAGATGTATGACATTTCTTTCCATAATTATAACATGTTAAATCTTTAAAAGATTTTTTATTTTGGGTCTTATTTGCTGGGGTTTTCTTTCTATATTTTTTATAAGGTTTATAATTTTTCTTCTTATAGTATTCTTCTTTACTTGGTTTTGTTATATATCTTTTTTTGTAATACTGATCCAACAAACACTCATGGATCGAACATACAAAGATTCAGAATCAAGAAACAAACAATTTTAACAAACAAATTTAACAGGTTATAACTTTCAATAGTACGTGACTTTGTAACCCAAGTTTCTTCTACGACACAACAATTTGCCGGATCGAAGAGGTCTGGTTTTCCAGTCGATATACCAAGAAAGTATAATATTACTGGCCTTAAGTAAACAATTTTTTGATGTGGAAGATCAGCCTAAGCCGCAACCACAGAGCATACTTAAATCAAGTAATAAAATTTATTTTATGGCTAAGGCTCTTGCAACTTTAACCTGGGATACCCAAAATTAAGTCAGAGTGTGGAAGGAGAAGAGAAAAATGCCGTCAACGCGGGCTTATAAAAGTAACAGATATAAAATAAAACTTATTATATTTAATAAAACTTCAAAGAATTTTATAAGATTTCTGAGAATTATTTAGAGAGATAGAGTTTACAGAGAAAATGTGAAGATAGAGAAAATAGAGAGAGAGGAAAATATAGGCATGCCTTCACAAGGGGATAGACTCCCTTTTTATAGAGAATTTCTAAGTTTTTACTATTGAGTCACAAGAGCTTTACTGTTGATTCACGCGGATTTTACTGTTCATGAATAGTGACTTGTCTGCCACTCTTCTGCTCCTTTTTACTGTTGATAAATAGTTTGTCTGACACTTCTTTTACTGTTTTTGTCTTTTACTGTTAATGAATAGAGCTTTGTCTGCCACTGCTTTTAGTCTGAATCTGATGATAAGGACGACGAGGTGTCCTGCCTTTTCTTTCCTTTTCTTTTTCCTTTTTTCTTTATTTTTTCTTTATTTTTCTTTTATGTTTACTTTTTCTGTCTTGCTTTTGATTTTTATAGCTGGGAGAATTCCATAATAGTCATCTTCATTACTGTCATAGTGGGAAGACGTTGGATTTTTAGTGGAGGATGACGTACTTATGACGCTGTCGACTCCGTCTCCGAACTTGATTGTTTTTTATCCTTCCTTCTGGATTTCTTTTTTGTTTTACTGGAGGATTTCTTCGAGGATTCTTTACTGGATGACTGTCTTACTTCTTCTTTCTTTATTGAATCTTCAGCAGTAAGATGATTGAACATTTGTTGATAAATCATCTTATATTCTTCTGAGGTTTTAGCTGCTGCTAATAAGGCCTGACATTGGGCTTTTTGGACTCCAAATAATGGCTCTCCTTGCAGTGTTAATTTATTAGCATAAGACACAGTAGGGAACCGTGCTTTTTTAAGTATCCAATTTTTTACAACCATTTCTGTGGTAGAGTTCCTGAATGATCCCACCATTTTACTTTGTGCTTTCTTACTATCACCGGAATATTTAATTCTGTTATATACTAAAAATCAAAATACCATTGATATACCCAGGGAATAAAAAACTGTGTACAAAAATACATTAAAGGAGGAATATATTTTTCACTCTGTGCAGGTTTATAATTGGTTTTAAAATATTGATATAGTTGAAAAACTTCTGGTGATAAAATATCATCAGTAATACATTTACCTTGCCACCATTTTAAAAACCAGTTTGGAAATCTAGTGGTGGTTTTAATACTCTGTTGATCAAAATATATCAACCACGAATGAGTAGTGGTTGGATTTTGAATATAACAAATATTTTTTCATGCTTCTATATAGTCAAATAATTATATGAAGAACAATACTTTTTTAAATTTTTAAATGATAATGAAGTGTATAAATTCGAGATTGGCCAATCTTTTGGATGGATAACCCGTTTTATCTGGATAGAGGAATATGCTATTAAATTTTTATGATTTTTATTAAAATTATATTTTATTTTAACTGATGTTATTTCTTCTAAAATACTATAATAATAATCCTGAGATTTTGACAAATCCTTCGGTGTAAAATATCAATTTTCAGGATAATACTTTCTAATTATTTCCCATGTATTTATATCATTAAAACCATTTTCAACTTCAATTTCAACCTCCGAAATATTTTTTTAAAATCCATTTATGAAAACTAGTGTTATATCCTTGGAAAGATTGGACTTTTGGCAAACCCACAGCCTTCAACGGATTTGATAAATCTTTACTATCTACCGTTTGAGACAGATTAGTCGTACCATGAGCGGATACGATTGCTTTGGTTTTAGAATTCATACCTGAGTCTCCCGAAGAAGACGCCATATTCTGCAGAGCTTTTATTACTTCTGGCTATTTACTTAATTCTTCTATCCATTTCTTTAGGTCTTCTGGGTTTTTATCTGATGCTTGGGGTTTTATGGTGGTTTTACTGAGTTCTTCCGAGTGTTCAGAAAGAGCTTTAGTGGTGGAACTAGAGCTGGATTTTATTTCCTTCTGCTTATTCTTCTTTCTTCTCATTTTTCTGTAAAAATTATCGTGTTAAAAAGTCTGGTATATTATTACTACTACCTTTAATATACTCAATATCAAAATAAAAAATACTTAAAATCGCTTGCCATCTAGCAAAAATCTGTTTAGAGGCAAGAATTTTAACATCTTTCTTTAAAACATCCTTTGCTGATTTACGATCAATTCTGACTAAAAACTTTTGATTCAACAAATCAGATTGAAATTTATTTATGCAAATTATAATACTTAAAATTTCTTTTTTAATGGTAGAATAATTTAACTGGGCTGAATTACAGTGCCCTGAGGTAAACTGGATTATTCTTTCTTTATCATCTATTTTTTGTTTTAGAATTCCTCCATATCATAAATCTGAAGCATCTGTCTCTACTATTTTAAATGCAATCGGATTTGGGATATACAGATAAGGAATTTCTTCACTAACGATTTTATGTGTCTTATAATACTGGTATGTTCTTCGGTCCATGATCTAACATTTTTCTTAAGTCTATCATGTAATGGTTTTATCATTCTATTTAAATTTGGGTAAAAATCTATAACATAATTTAAGCAACCTAGAAATCTCTGTAATTGAGTTTTATTAGTTATTTCATCAGGAAACTTATTTCCAAACATCATGGTTCTTTTTATAGGCTGAATTATACCCTATTCTATACAGTATCCTAAAAATCTAATTTTAGTCTTGAATAGATTCATTTTAGTTTTACTTAGAGGTAACCCATTCTTTTTTATTATCATACAAAATGTCTTTAAATGTTTAAAGTGTTATTCTATACTTTGGCTAAAAACTAATACATCATCTATATAAACAATACAAAATTTTGAATAAGAATTAAAGATATCATTCATTATTCTCTGAAATTCTGATGGTGCATTTTTTAATCCAAAAAGCATTACGTTCCACTCATACTGACCAAAAGGAACAGTAAATGTTGTTTTATACCTATCTTTAGGATGAATCTGAATCTGCCAATGACCTGACTTCATATCAAATTTACTAAAAATATTTGCATTATATAACCTATTTAAAAGATCTTTTTTATTAGGGATTGGGTACCTAATCCATTTTAATGTTGTATTTAATGGCTTATAATTTATAACTAACCTTTATGTACCTCTTTCTATTTCTGCATTTTTATTAACATAAAAGGCTGTACACGACCAAGGACTTCTTGATTTACTAATTAATTTTTTATCCTCTAATTCTTTAATTTCTCTCCTACAATGTTCTAACAATTCTGGTGCCATCTGAATTGGTTTGGCTTTAGTTGAGATTGATTTTTCATTAAATCCTTCTTCATATGGCAAATCTACTATATGTTGTTTTCTAGTCCAAAAAGCATTAGGATGATCTGCACATAATTCTTTTTCCATGTAATTTTTTAATTTTTCTATTCTAGTTTTTATAATTTCACTTTCTAATTGATTTACAATTCTAGTTAAATGTACATTATTTTTTAAATCTTTTAAATATTCTGTTTTAGATTTTATTATCGAATTTATTTCCATTAGGTATTAAATTCAAATTTTTTGTTTTAGGTTTTTCTGTGAATTCTATTTTTATTGTTTTATTTTTTACTTTGAATTTTATACAATCTTCTTTTACTGAGTAGGGTGTTATAAGATTTATGAATGGTGTTCGTAATACTACCATATGATTTATTTGTTGTGATAACAAAAATACAGTTTTTAATTCTAGGTTCGATTTACTATTAATGCTTCTGTTTTTTCTAAAATATTTAAATTAATTTTATTTGTTGTCGTTAATCTTTCTTTAGTTTCATTCCAGAATCTCTTGGGTATTAGACTTGATTTTAAACAATTTAAATATGCTCCTGTATCAAATAATGCTATTGTATCTATTATAAATTTCTCTGATAATTTAATCGTTACTTTTATTAAATATTGTCTAGATGTTATTTCTTGTAATAATAAGATAAAATTATTATTTACTTCTTTACTATCTAATTGACTTATTTCATTCTGGTCATCTTCCTCTTCTTTTTTAGATGAAGAAGATGGTTTCGAAATTAATTGTTTTTTCAAAAATTTTATCCTTTTTGAATCTTTTTGGAGTTAATGCTTTAAATCTTTTACTTCAGTTTTTATTATTCTAATTTCTTTTTGCAATTCTTGTATAGATACTGTTTCTTTAGGTTTTTTTTATTTTTACTTAATATTTTAGTTAAATTATAAGTTTGTTTTTATATCTTATAAACGATACTTTTAACTTCTTCTGCTTCATCAAAACTTTTTATTAATTTTTTTAAAAAAATTTCCTTAGTACTATTATCTTCTATATTGTTTATTAATTCCAACAATGAGTCTTGCTCTTTAGTTAGGACACTTATTGATTTTTCTGACGAGCTAGATCCTAACTCATCTATCTGGTTTTCACTCTCCATTAGTTCTGATTCTGAACTTTTTGAATCTATATATAATTTCTGAATTTTATTTATTATTTCTTCATCTAATTCTAACTCATTTAATTTTTTTATTGCACCTACAAAACTTAGATGTATGACATTTCTTTCCACAATTGTAACATGTTAAATCTTTAAATGATTTTTTATTCTGGATCTTATTTACTGGGGTTTTCTTTCTATATTTTTTATAAGGTTTATAATTTTTTTCTTATAGTATTCTTCTTTACTTGGTTTTGTTATATATCTTTTCTTGTAATACTGATCCCTTTTATAATATTTTCGAGACTTAGATTTAGAGCACTGACCATTACAATTTTTATCCTGGGTTATTCCATAATCAAACTGCTTATAAAAAGATCTTAATTCCTGTTTAGTTTTATGCATTTCATATTTTAATATTTTCTGTAATTTTAAATCTTGACAAATCTGTAAACCTTCCTTTTGAATTATACTTACCAGTTGACCATATGTCAATTTTTTTTATAGTGTTGGGTTACCAAATTGTTGTTTTATATTATTCCTAACTTTCTCTCCTAGGAAGTAAGGCAGTCCTGCTAGGAATTTCTCTTTCCAAAAATCTTGATTTGAATCTTCTCTTAACATTAATCTAGTTAAAAATGTAGTTTTATAATACAGAAAATCACTTAATTTTTTACATTTTAAATTACTCAATAGTTTAGCATTTTTATCTTTTAAGTGCGATGAATATCCTATAAAATGTAATGAAATTGTTAGAATTAAGGTTGATACCGCATCTTGAATGGTTTCTCCTAACTCATTATATATGGATTCACCATCACTATTTACTTGAACTGAGTTTAAAATTTCTAATTGCTGCATGTCTGTTAAGTGGTAATCCCACCATCATTTTAACTGTCGTGTAAAACTTGCTATAATTATTTCAGCTATTGCCCTATCTGAGGCAAAAGACTGGATTTTATACGCATTAGCTGCCATAGTCATTTGCTGTAATAAACTTAAAATATTATATTCAGATAATCCATCTATATACTTACTATTTCTTTATGTGTTATAGGATTTATTTCAAATTGTTTAATATCTTCTGAATCTGGCTCACTTTGCTCAGTCTCATATCCTGATTCTTCCTCTATTACATTTATATCTCTAGACTGAGGAGTTTCTCGAACTATGGTTTTACTAGATTCTGAAATTTCTATTTTACTTAACTAGTCTTTCAGACTCTTCAAAAATTTATTTTTATTAGCTTTTAATTCCTTTTGACTCGAATTAGATATCTGATAAGGTTTAAAAATATGTGGTTTTATTTCCCTTTTCTCTTCTATTTCTACCTCTTTTTCTTTTAATATTTTCTCTATTTTCTTTAACTGAGTATCTATACATATTAGGCTTGCATTACTAAAATTATTCTGCTCTATGACCTTTTTATCTGTATCATTTTCTTTAACTATTTTATATGGTGCACAAATTATTTCATTTTCTCTATGCTTTATTTTACTAATTATTTTAGGTGGAAAATCACTCTGAATAATTTTATAATTTACAATCCATTTTGGCCTTTTATCTCTTACTGTTATTGGATTTATACTTTTTGTCATTTTTAATTCAAACCACTCAAAGAATTTTATTTTTCCTATTTTATTAAAATATTCAAAATATTCTTCTTTTAATTTTTCAAAATTATTTTCTTTAACAATTTTATTTAGTTTGCTTAAATTTTTCGTCTTTGTTATTTCTTTTAAAAATTTCTTTTCAATCTTCTCTTTACTAAGAATATTTAATTCTCTATTTATATTATTTATATTTTTCGTTATAGTAGATACTAATGGTGATGATGGTGAAGGAGGTGTTATTTCAGCCTGCTGATTTAAATAATTTTATACCGGATTATATACTGCTTGGGGAACTGAGGAACTATAATATGCTCCTTTCATTTTAAGGTGTCTATCTGGGATATCTGATATTGAGAACCTAGGTTTTACTATAGTTTGAATTACAGGTTTAGGTTCGTCTTTTTTATAGGTTGCATATATTACTGATGGTATACTTGATACTCTTCCTATATCTTTTGTTATTACTGAAAATGTTGATCCTGTATATATACTACTTATACTTCTATTAAATTTTAATTAGACTTTACCATCTTTAAACTGCTCTATCTTACTTAAACTTGTATTTGGTTTTACTTTTTCTTGTTTTGGTGGAGGTACTATACTTTCTAAAATCCATTTTTCTGGTAAAGTTATATCTTTCCATTGTATTGTTTTAGGTATTACAGTATTTATTTTAGTTAAATCTGTATGTAAAATAACTGTTTCTCCCTTTTTAGGTTGTAATTTATATTTAATTCCAAATGTTGAATTCATAGCTTTATAATAGATTTTATATATTAATGCTATCGGGATAGGTCCTTGTATTATTTTATAATTATGAGTTTTAATTTCCAAGACTATACTGTCTAAAATATTTAAATCATTTAATGATATTTTCATATTTGGATATACCTCAAAAAATATTGGTCATTCACTTAAACTAGTTTCTATAGTTCCTAATAAAAAATCCTGAAAATTTAAAAATCTTGCATCTTTCGCTACTGCTAAAATACTAGTATTTAATCTTTCATATTCTTTCACTTTTATATATATAATCCAACAAGCAATATTAATTAATTCAAGTTATTTTGTCTAATAAAACATATATATATATTTATTTATTAGACAAAATAACTTGAATTAATTAATATTGCTTGTTGGATTTAGATAGTAAAATTATTTAAATTATAAATTATAATTGAGCTTTTCATGTAATTAGGATTATTGTTAAAAAATATTATCTCAATAACCTTTATGAATTAACCAAATTTGAATTTATTATTTTAATATAAAATTAATAATTTATCATTTTTATATTTTTTATTTTTTTAAAATATATTTTCATATTATTTAATATTTAAATGTGTTATTCTAATAATTCTAGTCCTAATATTTAATATTGTTGAAATTTTTATGACTAATAAATAATAAAATTTTAAAATAAATAAATACTATTTATTTTTTAAAGTATTTAGATAGTATTAAATTTTTTTTAAAAAGTAACATTTTAATTAAAATAGTTTTCAAAATTAAAAAAATCTTTTATGCATAGTATAAAATTATTTAATTATTTAAATACATAAATAAAATGATTTGGTTAAACTTAATTACCACTAATGTTGTTGAGTTTTGTTCCCTTTATAATTGTGAAATAAAAATGGTTATCTTTTAGTAATTTTAGTCCATATAAAATTTTAGATAAAGTTATTTATTTTAACTAACTATATATCTAATAAGTCTAATATATTTAAGAATAATTAAAATTGATTTTGAAAATAATTATAAAAATTGATTAGTATGTCTATATCAGTTAATATATTAAAATTGATTTTTAAATAATTATAATTATTAAGATAACAATAATTTAATAATCCATCGCATGTATAAATGGAATATTATAGTTTAGATTTAGTTAAATTTTAAATTAAATATTAATATTAAAAATTTAATGTCTATATTAATTAAATTGAATATTAAAGTCCAACAACATTCTTTTATTTCTAAATCACCTAGTTTTTTCTAGGTGAGTTTTTTCTATTTTAATTTCTTATTTTAATAAATTAATTTCATCTTATAAAATTAATAATTCTAAATAATTTTCAAATTTATTCTGTTATATAATTTATTTAAACTTATAGTAAAAATAGAATTTAAATACAAATAAAATTAAGAATTTTAAAATTAAGTTAATTCTAAAATTATTTTTATATAACAAAATTTAAATTAAATTAAAATATTTTTTTGGTATTATCTTGAATTCATTAATAAAATTATAAAGATATTTAAGTTATTTTGAAAATTTTCCCTTTCATTTTAAATATTTATATATATTATAGATAAAAATGATTAAATATTTATATATATTATAGATAAAAATGATTAAGACTTAAAATCTATGAAAAATCTTACTTTATAAAATTTTATTTTACTCTGTCTCCTATAAAAAAAAATAAGTATAGAAATACAATAGAAGTTGAATTGAAGAAAAGAAAAGAATCATGTTTTGTATTTAACTTTTACTATACATATACAGGTACATTAAGATAACCTCCAACTCTATCTATTAAACAAATGAAATACAAAATTAGTTTTATATAATCGGGACACTTGAACTAAAAATAAAATAAAATCTATCCCTTAACCGGTTGCTTAACACGCTCCTGCAAGATTGAGATCCATTATGAACATCAATCTTGGTACAATTTTGAATGAACATAGCCCTTAACAATGGCTTCGTTAAGAAATCTGCTAGTTGATTCTTTGCTGAAACATGAACAACTTTAATGTGTCTCTTTTGAACTAAATTTCAAATAAAGTGCACATTAATTTCAATATGCTTCATTTTAGAATAAAAGATGGGATTTTGACAAGTATAGATGGTAGATAAATTATCACAATAGATTGATGGAACTGAATTTTGGATGGAAACACCTAAGTCAATTAAGAGAAATTTTACTCACATGACTTTGGATATTGTAGATGCCATAACTTTATATTCTGCCTTAGTGGATGACCGTGCAATAGTCTTCTGCTTACGAGAAGACCAAAAAATAGGTACAAAATCAAGTTAAACTATATACCCAGATGTAGAAGTGCAATCATTTAGATCTTCTGCCCAATTCGCATAAGAGAATTCATGAAATGTCAAGAGTGATTGTGGAGATATATTGAGTCCATGATCAATCGTTGACTTAAGATAGCGCAATAATCTATTTAATGCATCCCAAGAAGCTTGAGTGGGACGGTGCATGAATTGAGAAAGCTTTCCAACCGTAAAGCTAATGTCAAGACGTGTCCAAGTAAGATATTGAAGAGCTCCAACAATTTGTCTATACTCAGTCTTGTCAAGAGAAGAAACTGAAGGTGATAATTTAACAAGCATCCCTTTTAAAGTAAATGGTGTAGTGACAGGTTTGGTGCTATCCATTCTAATATTTTTCAGAAGCTTTCGAACATAATGATGTTGAGACAGAAAAAGTCCATTTGATATCTTATAAACATCTATGCCGAGGAACAAATGTAAAGGCTGCAGATATTTCAATAAAAATTGTCTGGAAAGAACACCAACAAAAATTATTAATAAACTATTGATTATTGCCTGTAAGAATAAGATCGTCAACATTCGCCAAAAAATAACAAGTCAAAGATCCCTGCCGATAAATAAACAATGAATGATCACTGTTGACTTGAGTAAAATCATATGACAAAGCACAACTCTAGAGTGCTTGATACCATGCATGTGGGGCTTGATGAAAACCATATAAAACTTTAACCAATTTGCAAACAAAATCTAGTTTGGATTTATCGATAAATCTAGATGGCTGCATATAGACATTTCCCTATAAAGGACCATGTAGAAACGCATTATTCATATCCAACTGTAAAATTGGCCATTTATTAGTAACTGCAAGTGTTAGCACCACACAAATTTTAACTGCTTTCAGAACTGGACTAAAATTGTTGTCGAAATCAACCTCGGGCCTTTGACTATACCCCTTCACAACCAAACATGTCTTATATTTATCAATCGATCCATCGGCTTTTCGTTTAGTATGGAAGATCCATTTACATCCTACCACGTTTTGATCCGAAGTTGATGGAATCAGAATCCAAGTGCCATTTTTAATTAAGGCATTGTATTCAATCGACATAACCACCCTCCATTCTAGTGCTTTCATAGCCTGCGAAATACAAGTTGGATCAAAAGATTCAAGAGGATACTTAGTGACCTAATTTATATGTTTAGGTTTAAAGATGTTATTTTGGGACCTTGTTCGCATTGGATGAGTGTGAACTGGAATTGACGCAGGGGAATTAAGTATAGAACCTGTACTAGCAATGGAATTAGTCGAAGGAACTAAACCTGCTGGACTAGAAAGACACTAGAACAATAGATGAACGAGACGAAGACTCGTGGCTTTCGAAAATAGAACCCGACAAAGAAGCAGAAGGTTCAGATGCATCTACAAAAGAGTTTTGAATATGGAATGGACGTGATGAAGATGATGGAGAGTATGGAATGGCATAAACAGTTTGTGATTTATTATTGACATGGTCTAAGCCTTCCAGAACTATGAGATTATGAAAATTGGTGGAGATAGAACCATAAGTATACCACATATAGCTAGATGGACTAGACACATCAAGAAATTTTGTGGAACCTAAAAATTTATCCTCAATACACCACAGGGCGAGAGACATATAACCTGCCAAAAACATAATCATAACACAAATGGACACTTTGATGATTAGCATAACCTAAAAATAAATTGGGAACAGATTTGGCATCAAATTTATTTTTGGCATAAAGGCGAAGACAAGACACCCAAATGCATGAAGATTAGAGTAATTTGGTGTCTTTTTAAACAATTTCAAGTAGGGAGAGGAAAAATTGAGAATGGGCATAGGAAGGCGATTTATAAGATAAACAACCGTCCTAAACGCGTAAGACCAATACAATGGTGATAACGATGCATAATGAAAAAGTGTTAAACCTGTTTCAACTATATGATGAAGTCGCCTTTCAGCTGCACCATTATGTTGAGAAGTATGAGGCGGTGTTTGTAAGTGAGTAATTCTATAAAATTGAAAAAACTTTTCGAGTGCTTGAAATTCATTACTCCATCAGTATAAACAAAAACTATTTTATGTTGGAACATGTTCTCAACTAGTTTTTGAAATATAAGGAAAATTGAAAAAAAATCAGATTTTGCTTTAAGCAGATAAAACCAAACATACTTAGTAAAGTGATCAACAAGAATGAAATAATATTTGTAATCATCTATAAATTTCAGAGGTGCAGGGCCCTATAAATTGGAATACAAAATTCTAAAGGACGACTACTACACAAGAAAGACTGACCAAACGCTAAACAATGACTCTTATCATAACGACAATAATCACAAACTGAAGTTGCAGTAGACGATAAAAGTAATTTAAATTTAGACACGACGAAATTGAAAACTTTCGATGCTGGATGCCCAAGACGCTGATGCTAAAAACCGAAAGACGCAAGAACACTAAACCGAGCAGTCGGATGCGATAGCAGTAGATAGAGAAGATTCTTAAGCACTCCCTTTGTGATTATCTCTTCCGTTTGAAGGTCGTTAACAACAAAACAATCAAAAAATAATTCAATTAATACTTGATTATAAATAAACATTTGAGCAACAAAAATAAAATTATCTCAAGAATTAGGAACATATAAAATATTATTTAACATGACAGATTTTGTAGAAAAGAAAAATAGTTTTGATCCAATATATGTTATTGGCAAACTTGAACAAGACAATATAATGTGTATCTATTTAAATAAAGAATTAGAAATTGTTTTACACAATGTATATGTATGCCATGTACTACATCAAATATATATTTTTTTTAAAGTATTAAAGAAATTAATTAGTTACCGAAGAAAGAGATTAATTTATTGGATTAATTAGAGCTTATAGGACGTACGTCCATTTGAAAATGTGTACAAGGTAGGATGATTTAGGCTATTGATTGATATTTAGAGAAACAGTATGAACATTAAAACTAACCCTATCCTTGTTCAGGTTCATTTCCTAAGTAACAAACAAATATGGATTAATTAGTTTTTTTAATTTTGAGCAGGCTAGTTATCATATATATATATATATATATACATAGAATAAAATATTCTATTTTGGTTCTATATTACATTTGTATATCTATTTTGTTATAAGAAATATTTAAATACATGTGTTATATGCAATGACAAGCTTATTATAATTATTAATTTTGATCTTTTGCACTTTAGACTCTATATTTTAGGCATTTTTTTTATAAAGATGGTTTTAACTTCTGATAAATATTCAAATATTTATTTAAATTTTTTAAAAATTTTTTAGTCGATCGAAAGAAATAACAAAGAGTAATTAACTGTTTATTTAAAGCCTCCGATGGATAAAAGATTTATTAAGAACTTAAATAAACATTTAAATATTTATCAATAGTTTATTTTTTAACTTCAACATGTTACTTTTATTTACGATAAACTCATTCTCAAATTTTAAAATGTCAAAAAATTAAAAACTATTATTAAAAAGAACACACCATGTTTCTATTTACTAGTCAAATATTTAATTATACTTGTGAATTTTATCATAAAATTCATGTAACATTTTAAATTTTGAAAATGTTGTGTAATATATTTAACTGTTTAAAAATATAATTAAAATAATTTTGCAATCTTAGTATAAGACAACATAAATTATAAATACATTGGCATGTATCACAAGGCTCAAATTATTATTTAATTTAATCATAGACAATTAATAACATAATAATAATCATATACAACCTATACATTTTGAAATTAAAACTCACTCTATATTTTTTAGATTAAAAAAAATATTTTTTTTATTCAAAATGATCTAAAAGTAATATAAAAGGTTCACACTATTTATTTATTTGAGATTGCAAAGTCATCTTAATTTTATTTTTAAATAATTTAAATGTTTCATTGAATATTTTCAAAATTTAAAAGATCACTGAACTTTTCTAATAAAGTTCAAAACTGTAATTATATATTTTGCCTTTGATTATTAATATGAGCGAAGATGAAATTAATAAAATTAAATTAAAGAAAGCCATTTCCTTTAAATGTTTACTTTTATACTAAATAGTGAAAATATTACTCCCTCTATTTTATAATTTATATATATATTTTTAATTATTTTAAAATTATTGTCTATTTTTTTAATTTATAATAATATATAAATTGATTATTATAATTTATTTAATTTTATTTTTTAAAATTTTTTTAAAAATATTTCTTAATATTTAATATATTTAAAATAAATATAATTAAAAAATTAATAACATATATAAAAAAAATGAAATAGATAAAAATTATAAAACAGAAAAAGTACTAATTTAATTATTACGTTATGAAAATGATTTTTTAACACATTACTTAAAGTTGTTAATTTTAAACTGCCAACAAACATTTATATTCCCAAATTTTAATGGGTGACACAATCTCAAAATGGTTAGGTTTTAATTTACTTGCGCAATATCTACATTGTCAAATTTAAATATTTGTATAAAAGAATTTTAAATTGCAATATATTCGTTACTAAATTTGATTTGCCGTTAAAAATTTATTATCAACAGAATAATCATGTTATCAAATTATTACTCACAAATAATTCTTCGTCAATATATTGACAATTGCTGAAAATAAAAAACTTTTTATATTATTACCTGAGTGTTTGAACACGTGGACAATCAACTACGACAAAATGAATTAGAGGGTTAAAATTTTTAATCACTATTGACTTCTCCATTTATTGTTTAATTCTTCAAGTTTCACTCACATCTCTAACTTTGTTTGCTGTCCCTCATTACTTTCAACTTCATGCTTTACCATATATTTATTGATTAAGAAATTTCTCAAATTCACCATCTAAATTCTTAAAATTATCCACCTTAGAGGGGCTAATTCCAATTTTTACAATATTTTAATACTTATATTTATTAAATTTTAATAAATATATTTATTTATTTTATTATTATTCTTAATAAAATTATTTAAATATAAATTTAATTTTATTTACCCATCAATTCAATTATATCTAAAATTGCCTCTTATCACAAATTATTTATACAAAATATACTAGTTAGTCCATTTAATTCTACTCTAAAAATTCATTATGTTTATATTATATATTACAAAGAGTGTCTTCAATTGTATGGCTAAAAGGCTTCTCCACCCTAAATTGAAGTATTTCTTTTTTTTTCTATGGATTATACTATATTGACTAAAATTCACTTCTAAGATTCTTCTTCTTAGATACCATACTTTTTATTTTAATTCTTTCATTAATTTAACTGTTAATTATTAAAAAAAAATTAAAATGTTCAAGATTATTTAGTTAATTTTTTAAAGTTTTAAAAATATTTTAATATATTTTAAAATTAATATGAGTTTAAACAGTAAATATTTAATTAATAGTTTTTTTAAAAAAATAAAATTTTAATATATATATTTTTTAAGTTAATAAAATTTTTCATTCCATACTAATTAAATAATAGTTTTTTAAAGGACGGCTGATAAAGAACAAAAAAAGAAAGTAGGAAACAAGATTTGCATATAGAGAAAGAAACAAAAATAGTAAGCCATTATGAAAAAAGCAGCATTTGCAATTTGGAAACTCAACTTTACCCACAGTAACAATTGAAAACCACCGCAAATTGATGGATGCGGTAAACAAAGTCAATATTTCACTTCAGTAGCCCTGCAATCTTATGGGCTCCAACTCACTAGGGTGTCTTCTAGCAGCAGACACAAGATTCCCTAATTTAATAAAAAATCTTTGGCAAAAAATAAAAATCAATAAAATATAAAAATAAATACATAATCTACTATAGTGGCAGCAAATACTCCAATAAGTTCATTTTCATCAACTCTCCCTATCTTCAGTTAAGCTTCCTTTTCGTCCATAAATTCATCCACATGCAAACGAATGGTTGCTCTATCTGCCTAATCTCATTCTCTGCAACTTTTCCTTTTTCTACTACCCTCTTTCACATCTTCCGAGCCATCACCTGCAGTGTCCATTACATCATTAACACATTATCCACATTCAACGACGATTCCTCTGTCCTAATGTTTTTGCTTTTCTTATCGATTTGGTCGCCGGAAGAACTTCGGCTGCCGTTGATCCCACCCTCTCTCTCTCCAGTCCATCTCTTTCTTTGAGTATGTAAAAGGGTAGTTCTTGCTAGCTTGTTTCGTTGGTTCAAGAAACCATGAATTCCAATGGAATCAGCTTACGTTTCGTTACATTTGCTTTTGTTTTTGTTTTTGTTCTTGTTCAAGTTCTAGATCCTGCATTGGCTCTCAACACAGATGGGATCCTTCTGCTTTCATTCAAAGACTCTATCCTCAGTGACCCATTATCAGTGCTTGAAAGCTGGAACTATGATGATATGACACCATGCTCATGGAAAGGAGTGAGCTGCACAGAATTAGGCCTACCAGTTACACCAGATAAGTTCAGGGTCACTAGCTTGACTCTCCCCGACAGTCAGCTTCTGGGTTCAATTCCACCAGACCTGGGCTTAATTCAACACCTCAGGCGTCTTGATCTTTCCAACAATTTCTTGAATGGTTCACTGCCTATTTCCTTTTTTAATAACACTGAACTGCAAGTGATTTCTCTTTCAGGCAATGAGATCTCTGGTGTGTTGCCTGAGTCTGTTGGTGGAATGAGGAGTTTGCAGTTCTTGAATCTTTCTGATAATGTGTTGGCTGGTAAACTGCCTAAGAATTTGACTAGTCTGCAAAATCTTACAGTTCTTTCTTTAAGAAGTAATTACTTTTCAGGTTATGTTCCAAGTGGGTTTAATTCTGTTGAAGTGTTAGATCTGTCTTCTAATCTGCTGAATGGATCATTACCTCTTGATTTTGGTGGAAGTAATTTGCATTACTTGAATCTCTCTTACAACAAGCTATCTGGGCAAATTTCACAGCCATTTGCAGAGAAAATTCCTCAGAATGCAAGCATTGATCTCTCATTCAACAACTTAACCGGAGCAATCCCAGGATCTGTATCTTTGCTTAATCAAAAAACAGAATCTTTCAGAGGAAATGTGGATCTTTGTGGCAAACCATTGAAGAATCTTTGCTCAATTCCTTCAACTCTCTCCACTCCACCAAATATTTCAGCCATTTCACCAGCTATTGCAGTCATACCCAAACCACTAGAATCAACCCCAGTGGCAAACTCGTCTGCAGGAAACCAAAATACCACTAAACAAAATCAAACCCAAAACGGTCTGAAACCAACCACCATAGTCGCTATCGCGGCGGCAGATTTAGCCGGCATAAGTGTTCTCGCGATAACCATTCTTTATGCATACCATCTGAAAAAGAAGAAGAAGAAGAAGAATATCGACCAAAACGACCAACCCCAACCAAAGAGCAAGCATAAACTCCCGTCAGAAACCATAATATCAGAACTTGATCAGCCGGTGGAAACAAGAAAACCCACAACGTGGTCATGTCTAAATATCAAAGCAGAAGAAACATCAGAAGAAGAAACAACTTCAGATAGCGACCACGACGGCGGTAACCAGAATGAAGTTATCAACATGAACCAGCACCGGCAGAAAGGAGGAAAGCTTGTGATGGTGGACGGGGAGACTGAACTGGACATGGAAACACTGCTAAAAGCAACAGCATACACATTAGGAGCTAGCGGAGCAACCATAGTGTACAAGGCAGTGCTCGGAGATGGTACTACGTTTGCGGTGAGAAGGATAGGAGAATGTGGTGTGGCGAGGTTCCGAGACTTTGAGAATCAAGTGAGGCTCATTGCCAAGTTACGGCATCCCAATTTGGTTAGGGTTCGCGGGATTCACTGGGGAGACAATGAGAAGCTTATCATCTATGACTATGTCTCCAATGGCAGCCTTGCAAGCTCCAGTTACAGTGAGTTCCATCTTCCTCTTCCTCTTCCTCTGTGTCCGTCGTTATGGTGCGCGTTAGCAAGTTCCTCACTGTTTTTGCTAAGATGCGCATTCTGTTTCTCATGCCTATTACTTGCATTTAAAAAAAAAAAAAAAACACAGGCACACATTGCAAAATTACAATGTTTATTTTAAATAATTAAGGGTTTAAAAATTATGATTTAAATTCATTACTTTTTTTAAAAAAAATAGAAAACGCTCCTCATCCGCCCTTAGATTTTCAGGGTGGGACCAAATGATTTTGGGGGAAATTCTAAGGTGAAAATTAAATAGACTATACATGTAACTATTTTTGAATTTAAAAAATTATAGAATATTTATAACACACAAGTAATTATACTTGATGAGAAATTTTATGTATATATGTAATTTATTATGACGAGTCTTAAAAATAAGACATTTTTTTATAAGTGAGATAAAATTTTTTTATTTTTTTAAATAGAATAAATATTTAATAAGAATATTTTATTAATTAATATGTAAAAAAAAATAAATTATTTAATCAATAAATTTTAACTTCTCGATTCTAAAATTGTGTTTAAAATTCTAAGATTTGAAATTCAAATATAAGTTATACAAGTTAAAAAGAAAATATTTTTAAACATACAGAAGATAGATTTTATTTAATTAATAGAGATAATTTTAATGTGAATTAATTGTTTATATTTGTAATTCCATCATAAACATAAATTAAACTTGTCACTGATGATAGGTGTCTCGTGGAGTGAGATTGTAATAATTTAATTTTAATTTTGGAAAAGTGGGCAGGGTAAGGGCAAGCCAATAACAGAAGAAAACGCATAATGCGCCAAAATCAAGTGTCACATTCGTAGAAAAACAGCTACTAGCTGAGCAGCTCTCTGCCTTTTTCTACTCCATAGCTAGCCCACATACACATCTCCCTGTCTGCCTTACAATTCTTACTTTGCTTGTGATTTTTGGTCTCTCATTTGTCTCCATGCACCTTTTTTCCCCTTTAATTCCCTTCCATTTTAACTTTTAATCAATTACTCTATATCTTTCAAAACCACTATAACTATTTAGTTTCTCTACAATTCAGAAGAAAAAGGAGTAAGCAACTAATTCTTTTAATAATAGAGAGATTAACATGATTATTTTTTCCTTTGTGAATTCCAGGAAAACATGGTTCATCACCATTTCATCTACCTCTTGGAGTCCGATTCAAGATAGCAAGAGGGCTAGCTCGAGGACTAGCCTTCATTCATGACAAGAAATACGTGCATGGCAATATTAAACCAACAAACATCCTTTTAAACTCCGACATGGATCCTATAATCTCCGATTTTGGGCTAGTCAGGTTGGTCTCCAATAACAACAATAGCTGCAAAGCTAGCAACTCCGGTCGTAATTTGGATAGCCAAAAATCCATCTCCACCTCACAAGACCTCACTATAACCTCCAGCCCCTATGCAACCCCTAACTCCACAACTAGTAGTACAATGCCATATCAAGCTCCCGAGTCCTTTAGAAACATAAAGCCAAACCATAAATGGGATGTGTATTCATTTGGTGTTATTTTGCTTGAACTTCTCATTGGTAGAGTACTTTTAGAGCGAGAATTGTGCCAATGGAGTGCCATTTTAATAGCAGAGAAAAAGAACCAAGTTTTGAGGTTGGTTGACGTGGCAATCCGGGCTGACGTGGAGGCCAAGGAGGATGCCGTATTATCATGCTTAAAGCTAGGATTTAGTTGTGCTAGTTTTGCCCCACAAAAGAGACCAACCATGAGAGAAGCAGTTCAAGTTTTAGAGAAGATCCCTTAGAATGCAATGTTTTGGATATCACTGTTGGATTAAAGGGTAGAGCTTGGTTGCATCTTTTTTGGAATTGAAATGGTGCATTAGCAAAGAGAGGAATGTGGATATCTTACATGAGATTGTGCATGCTAAATCCCTGGTTGAATTTGATTTATTAATCAACCTTCATCTAATTAGTTTTTATAGAATATATATAAAATATCACACGAATAACTCTCATAATCTTACTTTCATATTTGAAGTAAAATACCATTCCAGGATTCAATGTGTTAAAGGATATTTCTAGGCTTGCTGCAAATAATAATCAAGTATACATGCTTTAAAGGACTTCTTGCATGCTAATCAAGTGTGGCATGTATGGTTTATCATCAAGCAAGCATTTTGTATTTTGGTAAGGAATTTATAACAATTTCCATTGATCAAAGGAAATGTTGGTTGATATTTTTTTTTATTTTTGTCGAAAAATGTGATAGTATTTAAGGTTATAACTATATTCCTTCTTATTTATTTACAATGTTTTTTGAAGTTTTATTTCTTTTTTGGTACAATTTGGGAGGTAGTAACAACTCTTATAGAGAAGTTAATATCTTTGGTGCAATTTGGGAGGTAGTAACAACTCTTATAGAGAAGTTAATATGTGGACGGATTGGATACTCTCCCATGCTTCTTCTTTACATATTGTACAATCTTCTTTGAAGCTCCTCCAAATAGTGTCCAGCAATGGTTAGATTATATGATGCTAACAGATATCCCATACATTATACCTGCTTAGTTTCTGTTTTCTTTTGGCTTAGCCTTTTGTTTGATTTTTTTTGTTTCTACCAAAAAAAGAAAAACTTTACTTTTTTTAGCTGGGATAAAGTATTTTTAGATCCTATATTTTTTAAAAAATAATTATTTAGCCTTTTTTTTATAATTTAAGTAAAATAATAACATATTTTATAAAATCAAAATTTTAATTTTTTTTATTAGATTTATATAAAGAAAATAGTCAACATATTTTAATTTTAGAGAGACTAAATATATAAATATTAAATAATGGATAATTAAAATTACACGGACTTGATAATTATTATTGACAAACTAGGGTGAGTGGAAATGTTGTGTATAGACTATGGTTAAGCTTAAAATTATGAAGTAGGACTTAAGGAAAATGAATAGGCAAGAGTATTCAGACATAACTGAATGGGTTGAACAGCAAGCCAAGCTTCAACACCATTTCAGCTTCATGAGAGACATAATTATTAACTAAATCTACTATCAACTGATCCCAAAATAGCTCCTCTATCCCAACAGTTCGTTACCCAATCTATCAACATTACTTTCTCCGGCGAAGTTCGAGGGTCCATAGGCTTCTACCACAAGTAACCTCAAGCATAAAGACTCCAAATGCATACAGATCAATAGATGTGTTTGATTTTCCACTCTGCACAATCTCTGGGTCAATATATCCCGGAGTACCACCCAGGAGAGAGGTTTGAGGATCATTTCCGTGATCAAATAGCCTGGCAAGCCTGAAATCTCTTAGCCTGCTGTTCATGTCTGCCGTTCATGTCATTGTCGATGAGGACATTTGCAGGCTTAATGTCTCTATGGATTACAACTTGTACCCATTGTTGATGCAGATAGAAAAGTGCTAATGCCACATCTTTGATGATTTTGAATCTTTGTTTCCAGTTGAGTATGCAATTGGGTAATCCATAAAGGAACTTGTCAAGACTTCCATTAGGCATATAATCATAAACTAAGAAAATTTCATTCTTCCGCCTACAATATCCCATAAGTCTAACTAAGTTTGGATGCCTGAGACGGCCAATGGTTGAGATTTCGGAGACGAATTCTCTCATTCTTGGCTGGAATCATGAGAAATTCTCTTCACCGCAATTTGAACTTTTGAGAATGGTAGAATGCCTCTGTACACCCTTGTTAGGATGAATCCCAATCCCTCTCTCCCTCTTTCCTCCATCCAGAATCAACCACCACCTGCATCACACCCCGTCCAACTCCAAACATCCAAACACTGTAGACCTTCAACCTCTACCCTGCCTCAGAATCTCCCCCCAAACCCAACATCTATTTATTTTGAGAATTTTCCCTGGAATTGGAGTGCAAAATCCCTGTGTAGTGTCTTCTCAAAATTTTGTACTATCTCCGAGGTTTTCATCCCAACAAGTTGAGCAGAAGAGGAAGACGTTACGGGTTCATCATAACAAAACCTGTCACTCATATTCAAGGGCCTTTTACCCGCTCAAGTGGATCAAAGTAAAAACTGATTCTACAAAGTGTCGTAGTAAAAATAATTTAAAAGAAAATTACATTACCGCACTACTTGCCGAATTTGAAATGCGAAATTCTGTATTTCAAAATTTAATTTTTATTTAATTAATTATTATATTATATTAATTTAATTTATTTAATTATATATTAAATTTATATAAATATAATTATAAAAATTATACTAATATTAATATTAATTATTTTAAATTATTTATAATATAATATTTATTTTATTAATTATATAATTTAATTAATTATATATTAAATTTATATAAATATAAATATAAAATTATATTAATATTATTATAAATATTAATTATATTAATTTATTTATAATATAAAAATTATATCTTTCATATTTATTATTTTATTTTATTATTTTTATTATAATTAATTTATAAATATTTAATTGAAATAGTAAAAGGTCTGAAGTTTTAAAGTTTTTTTTTGTAGGAGTTGTTAGTTGTATAAATTTTTAGGAATTTTATAATAATGAAAATAATAAATAAAATGTTAAATATAAAAAATATAATGTTATATTATAAATAAATTAAAATAATTAATATTTATAATAATATTAATATAATTTTATAACTATCTTTATATAAATTTAATATTTAATTAATTAAATTATATAATTAATAAAATGAATATTGATGTTTAGAGATGGCAGAAAATAGGGTGTTTTACGGTGTGTGTAAACTTAGTTGGAGAAGAAAGTGTTCCTCTCATTTTATTTATTTCCTTTTGTCCGCTAGCGACGTCTAACGATTTTTCTGTCACAGCGCTACTTGTCTTTGTCAAGCATATCCGTATATATAGAAGCGTCAAATCACTTTTTCACGGTAGACGGTCATTTAATTTTCCGGCGCGCATGCAAGTGGGGCTGCAAAGTGACTGTACCTGCTATCCTTCATCACGTCATACCACCAGGCTAAATTTTTCCCTATTAGATCCAAACTCACAGGTGATCTGGCCTGTCTCACATGTTTGAGTCAGGGCTTGAAATGCTGGACAGATCAATCTAAAGGATTTTACGAGCTCTAGGCCGATTTTATTTTCTCGGTGTCCAACTTGGCTCAAAGTGGATGAGGCCAAGCTGTAATATCCGGCTAGACTCCGGTATCGGAATTCCTATCGTCCGGTGGAATCCCGGATGTCGGAAACCTCTAGAAGGGTAAAACCATGTTTTTATGAAATATTTTAATGTATTTTATGGTTTTAAGCAAAAAGGAAAATGAGTTTTTGAAAGAAAATAACCTTGGAGGAAGACCCAAGTTCGGCCGCCGAACTTGGCCGAACCTCAAGTTCGGCCGCCGAACATGCATGCGCTTCGGAAGTGCTTTAGGCCCCCGAAGGCATAAGAAAGGGAAGTCTAGGTTCGGCCGCCGAACATGGCATGCATGTGGAGGCACGTTAGGCCCCCGAAAGTGGCCTGGCCAGCCACCTATAAAGGGGTCCCCTGTCCGAAATGGGCGAGCTTTTCTCCCCATTTTCGGCCAAGGTGAGCTCTCCGCCGTACCTTGTTGATGTTGAGCTTCTTCCTTCGAGTTTTCATGATTTCTTATGAGTTTTAACTTGGTTTTTGAAGATTTCGAGCTTAGATCGAAGTTGTGAAGCTTGGAGACCTCATGAACCCATCTTCCCCAAATCTCCAAGTTAGGTCACACTCTCTCTCGATCTTCAAGAGGTAAGAGTCGATCTTGAGCTCATTATATGTTTTAAACAAGTTTTAAGTTGATTCATGGGGTAGAAATGCATGTTTAGGTTATTATTGAGTTTATGGGTTTATGTTGAGTTTTGTGCAATGTGGGTTGTTTAAGTATGTTTGATGTGTTGTAGTTGGGGTTTAGGATAGTTTGAAGCCCCTAGAAGCTTATGTATGTGTGTATGCATGTTGTGGAAGTGTTGGTTTTGAGTTGGAAGGTTTGGGAGGCATATGTGCATTGTGGAGGCTGAGTTCTGCCCTTGGGAAGAACTCAGGTTCGGCAGCCGAAGGGACTTTCGGCCACCGAATCTGCCTGTGGAGGCAAGCCTTTGGCTGCCGAACCCTGCCCCTGAAAGTGAACTTTCGGCTCTGGAAGGGAGTTTCGACCGCCGAAGGTGCCGCCGAACATGCATGAGTTTCGTCTCTAGAGAGGACTTTCGGCCGCCGAAGGTGCCGCCGAAAGTCACTGAGTTTCGGCTTTGGAGGGACTTTCGGCCGCCGAAAGTGCCCTATTCAGCCTTCCTTTGTATGTTTTCTATGATTATTTTAAGGTGTATTAGGGGGTTTTTGGGGAGTATTTTGAGTCCACCTGTGTAGGTTCGGACCCGAGGAACCGAGGACCTCAGCAGTGAGATAGCTGCTTCAGAGTTTTCTCAGAGCTAGCTTAAGGTGAGTAGAATGACTCTTTATGTTTTAAAGTAAATAAATGAAAGTTTTAGTATGATTCACGCATCATGAATTCCATGAGATATATTAGGTTGTTTGCATTAGAATCCACGAATATGTTGCATTGCATATCTTGATGTTGATGTGGATGGATGTTGGATGACCCATTAGTCCTCGGTATGATGAGATATGATATGATATGATATGGAAGTCCAGGTGTGGCCGTATCGCCCCTGGCACAATGTGAGTAAAAGTCCAGGTGTGGCCTGCACTACGCCCCCGGCACAATTGAATATATATGATATGACATGTGAAGTGAAAGACAAGGTATGGCCTGCACGACGCCCCTGGCATGATTGGATTATGTAGAGGACTATTGGTGACAAGTCCATCCTTGATGTGATTTGTTTGTGATGTGATGCATTCCATGATAGCATACGTTTTAAATGTTTTTTATTATTCTACTCACTGGGCTCTAGTAGCTCACCCCATTCCCTTAATCCCCAGGTTGCAGGTACGGGATAGAGTCAGGAGGTCAGCAAGAATAAGAAGTCATGTTTTATATAATAGCTAGTTGTGGACATGATAATGTTGTAATGTAAAGTGTTGAATAGTCATGATATGTATTATGATATTGAGGATTAGAGATTGTGCTTGACCCTATGTGTTTGATTATCCCTTTTGATACATGATCTAAATGTTTTATGATGAGTATGTGTAACCAAGCTTAACGTATGTTATGATACTCCATTGGAGCTTTTGATGAGGACTCCAGTGAGTGGTTTATGTTCATGGTTATGTGCATGCACAGGTTAAGCTTGGTAAAAGAAAAGGAAAAATTTTACAGTTTCATGTTTATGTATTATCATGTATGGGATTAAACAGATTTACAGGATGTATGTCAGGCTTGCTATGGGTTTCGGCGGCCTTAAGCCGATCTGAATCCTAGCGTCGGTAGCGGTCCGATTTCTAGGCTGTTACAGAGTGGTATCAGAGCCCTAGGTTCACGTGGTCGGACCTAGAGAGTGTCGGGCTCATAGATGTTCTAGAAGGGCAAGCACAATAGGAAAATCATGTCCACTAGGATAGGATGTAGAGTCCTGTCTTGATTAATGATGTGAAATGCCATGATTTTATGCATGTGCATTGACAATATGCTATGTATGTGATGTATGTGATGCGGGTTCATGTGTTTCCACGCGAACCATTTGATGCTAATGTTTTATGTGATGTGTGCTGTTTTTTCAGAAAACAGGATGAGAGGAACTCGTCGATCTGCACGATTGACTGGAGTACCACCTCAGGATGAGGGCACGGATGCCCGTCCTCCTGCATTGCCTAGGGCAATGTCCAATAGGTCTATCAGAGAAAGAGCAGTAAGAGACCCTAGAAGGTCTTTGGATCTGGGTAGAAGCAGATCAGAGAGGGGAACAGTTCAAGATGGAATGTCGGAAGATGTGGGGGATGATATGAATGTGGATCAAAGGAGGGATGGCAGTCTTGGAGTGAGCAGTCGGAAGAGGGCATGGGAGAGTCTCAAGGAGGCACTCAGGCCTCGGGGTTTGTTTAGCCACCCCAATACCCACCCTTTTCACAACATCCCGGGTATTCGATGGGAGGTACATCGGATTACCCTAGCTTTAACCCTTACCCCTCTCACATGCCATACCCACCTTTCTACCCACCATACCCACAGTACCCTATGTACCCACCCCCATCTTACTACTCAGGAACAACAAACCCTACCTCAGGGGATGTTGTACCTCCTCCACCCCCAGCAGAACCAGAAACCCAAGTACCTAAGCCTAGCTTATCTAGAGGGAGCAAGGTCAAGATGACCGACTACATGAAGCTGGGTGCTCCCCAGTATGAGACAGGTGATGACCCGTTTGAGTACCTTGGAAGGGTCAAGATGATTACAGACGAGATAGGAGCTGATGATAGTAGAGCCATTCAGATAGCTGGGTTCACACTAAAGTGTAAGAAGGCCCGTGAGTGGTTTAAAAACTATGTGAACCCGAGGTTGGATAGTCTATCCTGGGAAGAATTTGCCAATGAGTTTGCAGGATGGGCTTTCCCTGATAGCTCAAGGGAGCTGAAAATGATCGAGTTTGAGCAGTTGAGACAGATGGAGGAGATGACTGTGAATGAGTACACAGATAGATTCTTGGAGCTGTTGCTGTTTGCAGGGCAAAATCTTGACTCAAATCAGAAGAAGTCAAGGAGGTATATCATGAGGCTTCATTCCAGATATTCCTCCTTGATTCAGTCAGCAGAGAGGGAGAGTTTTCATGCCATAGTGGATATGGCCCGGAGGATGGAGGCTAGTGCAATAATCGAGGGAAAGGTTAAATAGTCAGTGGCACAGTCTTCTGGTTCCAAGACCCCAGGTGGGGGAAGGTTAGACTCCTCTTCTCTAAATGCGGCAGCTTCAGGTGAAAAGAAAAAGTGGGATAGAGGCCTCAGAAAGTCCAAGAAGAACAAGTTCTGGAACAAGATCAAGTCAGGTCTGGGGTTAGGAAGTGGCTCGAGCTCAGGTACAGACAATGCAGTATGTATGAAGTGTGGGAGGCCGCATAAGGGAGTATGTCGATTTGGGATGACAGCCTGCTTCAGATGTGGGCAGGAGGGACACACGGCACGGGAGTGTCCTAGAGCAGCTTTTGTGGCACAGTCCCAGCAGACAGCTTCGGATAGTGTGGCTCAACCAGTAGCTCCAGCCGCGACGCAGGCCAGTGGCAGAGGCAGAGGGAGAGGGGCAGCCTCTTCTTCAGCGGGTTTCAGGGGTGAAGGTCCATCAGCTCCAGCGCGGATCTTCACTATGACACAGCAGGAGGCAAATACATCAAACACCGTGGTGTCAGGTAATCTCATCATTGGTTGTTCAGATGTTTATGCCTTAATGGACCCTGGTGCATCTCATTCTTTTATTGCTCCGAGAGCCGTCGAGAGGTTGGGTTTGATGGTCTCTGGGTTAGAGTGTCCCCAATGGGTCAGTGGACCCAAGTGCGACCCATCAGTGACAGAGTCAGTCTGCCAGTGTAGTCCAGTCTTTGTGGAGGGGAGATGCCTTTCAACCGACCTTGTGGTTCTAGATTTGACAGATTTTGACGTCATTCTAGGGATGGATTGGCTATCTACCCATGATGCTACCTTGGACTGTAGAGACAAGGTAGTCAGATTCAGATGTCAGGATGGGTCAGAGATTGTCTTCAGAGGAGACAGGAGGGGTACACCTAGAGGTTTGATTTCAGCCCTACAGGCTCGTAGGTTGCTCAGGAGGGGTTGTCAGGGTTTTCTAGCTCATGTGAGAGAGCTGGACAGTTATGTCAGAGAGCCCGCCTCAGTGCCCTTGGTCAGAGAGTTTTTAGATGT
The DNA here is from genome assembly GCF_001659605.2 of Manihot esculenta. Classification (NCBI taxonomy): domain Eukaryota; kingdom Viridiplantae; phylum Streptophyta; class Magnoliopsida; order Malpighiales; family Euphorbiaceae; genus Manihot; species Manihot esculenta. Next base: position 15,242,787 of record NC_035167.2, read on the forward strand.
CTTCCCAGACGAGTTGCCAGGTTTACCACCTGCTAGGGAGATAGAGTTCGAGATAGAATTGATGCCTGTAACCAGACCGATCTCTATCCCTCCCTACAGGATGGCACCAGCTGAGTTGAAGGAGTTGAAAGAACAGTTGCAAGAGCTAGTAGATAAGGGTTTCATCCAACCGAGTACCTCGCCTTGGGGTGCTCCAATGCTGTTTGTGAAAAAGAAAGATGGATCCCTTAGACTTTGTATCGACTACAGGCAGTTGAACAAAGTCACTACCAAGAATAGATACTCGTTGCCTAGGATCGACGATCTATTCGACCAGCTAGCAGGAGCAGGTTGTTTCTCCAAGATAGATCTAAGATCCGGGTACCACCAACTGAGGATAAGAGAAGAGGATGTGCCGAAGACGGCATTCAGAACCAGATATGGGCACTATGAGTTCCTTGTAATGCCGTTCGGATTAACCAATGCCCCTGCAACATTCATGGACCTCATGAATAGAGTTTTCAGTCAGTGTCTGGATCACTTTGTTATTGTCTTTATAGATGATATCTTAGTGTATTCCAGGAATGCAGAGGAGCATGCCCATCATCTGAGGATAGTTCTGCAAACTTTGAGGGAACACGGCTTGTATGCCAAGTTCTCCAAGTGCGAGTTCTAGTTAAGGAGCATTTCATTCTTGGGGCATGTTGTGTCAGAAAATGGAATAGAAGTAGACCCCAAGAAGGTGGAAGCTGTAGCTAACTGGCCTAGACCCACTACAGTGACTGAGATTAAAAGCTTTTTGGGTTTGGCAGGTTACTACAGGATGTTCGTTCAGGACTTCTCTAAGATTGCAGCTCTTATGACCAGATTGACCAGAAAGAACCAGAAGTTTGTGTGGACCGATCAGTGCGAGGAAAGCTTTGAAGAGCTGAAGAGAAGGTTGACTTCAGCACCGGTGTTAGCTCTGCCAAACAGTAATGAGGACTTCTCAGTGTATTGTGATGCGTCCCGAGTGGGACTGGATTGTGTGTTGATGTAGAATGAAAGGGTGATTGCTTATGCTTCTAGGCAGCTGAAGAAGCATGAGTTGAATTACCCTACACATGACCTAGAGATGACAGCTGTAATCTTTGCACTCAAGATGTGGAGGCATTACCTTTATGGGGTAAAATGTGAGATCTTCACAGATCATAAAAGCCTGCAGTACATCCTGAGTCAGAGAGAGTTGAACCTGAGACAGAGAAGATGGGTAGAACTGCTTAGTGACTATGATTGCAAGATTCAGTACCATCCGAGTAAGGCGAATGTTGTGGCAGACGTCTTAAGCCGGAAATCGCTTGACAGTTTGTCCCATATTGCAGCAGAGAGGAGGCCGGTGGTGAGAAAGTTTTACAAGCTCATTGACGAAGGTCTACAGTTGGAGTTGTCTGGTACAGGTGCTTTGTTAGCCCAGATGAGGGTGGCACCCGTGTTTCTGGAGCAGACGGCTCAGAAACAGTATGAGGACCCAGAGTTAGTGAAAATTGCCAGGACTGTTCAGTTAGGCAAGAACGAAGAGTTCAGATTCGATGATAAAGGGATCCTCCGCTACGGGAACAGATTATGTGTACCAGATGACATCAGTTTGAAGGGAGACATTATGAGGGAAGCTCATAATGCCAGATACAGTGTTCACCCTGGAGCCACCAAGATGTATCAAGATCTTAAAAGAGTGTATTGGTGGCCAGCTATGAAGAGAGAAGTGGCACAGTTTGTGTCAGCCTGTGAAGTATGTCAGAGGGTGAAGCTGGAACATCAGAAGCTGGCTGGAATGCTTAACCCACTACCTATTTCAGAGTGGAAATGGGAGAATATAGCTATGGACTTTGTGGTGGGGTTACCGGCAACGTCCAACAGATTAAACTCCATATGGGTGATTGTGGACAGACTGACCAAATCTGCTCACTTCATCCCTGTCAGGAGTGGCTATTCTGTGGACAAATTGGCGCAGGTGTATGTTGGTGAGGTTGTCAGGTTGCATGGGATTCCTGTTTCGATAGTGTCTGATAGAGGGCCCCAGTTTACCTCCAGATTCTGGCGGAGTCTACAGAGTGCTATGGGTACCAGGTTGGATTTCAGTACCGCCTTCCATCCCCAGACTGATGGACAGTCAGAGAGGACCATCCAGACTATAGAAGATATGCTTAGAATGTGTGTGTTAGATTTTGGCAGTTCTTAGAGGCAGCATCTACCCTTGGTGGAGTTTGCCTACAATAACAGCCATCATGCTAGCATAGGGATGGCTCCATATGAAGCTTTGTATGGAAGGAAGTGCAGGTCGCCTGTTTGCTGGCAGGAAGTTGGAGAAAGGGCCTTGGCAAGGCCTGAACTAGTAGAGATCACCAACAGGGTGGTGCCCATAATCAGAGAAAGGATCAAGACTGCTGCAAATAGGCAAAAGAGTTATGCAGACATCCGCAGGAGACAGGTAGAGTTTCAGGAGGGAGATATGGTGTTACTCAAAGTGTCTCCTATGAAAGGGATGGTTCGTTTTGGGAAGAAAGGTAAGCTAGCCCCACGATACATCGGACCCTTTGAAATCTTGCAGAAGATTGGGAATGTATCGTACAAGCTGGATTTACCTACTTCAATGGAGAGAATCCATCCGGTTTTCCATGTTTCTATGCTACGGAAGTTTGTGTCAGATTCGGACAAGGTTCTCAGTGAGCCAGATGTAGAGATCTCAGGAGATCTCACTTATGTTGAGCAGCCAGTACGGATCCTTGACACACAAATCAGAAAGTTGAGGAATAAGGAAATCCCGACGGTGAAAGTCCTTTGGAACCACCACAATATGGAAGAATGCACCTGGGAGACACGGGAGTCCATGCTCCAGCAGTACTCTTATCTCTTCTAAGGTTAGTTTTATGTGTATGATATGTTGTATGCTATGCATGTGCTAGTTGAGGAACATTTGGGGACGAATGTTCTTAAGGGGGGGAGAATGTAATACCCGACTAGACTCCGGTATCGAAATTCCTACCGTCCGGTGGAATCCCGGATGTCGGAAACCTCTAGAAGGATAAAACCATGTTTTTATGAAATGTTTTAATGTATTTTATGGTTTTAAGCAAAAAGGAAAATGAGTTTTTGAAAGAAAATAACCTTGGAGGAAGACCCAGGTTCAGCCGCCGAACCTCAAGTTCGGCCGCCGAACATGCATGCGCTTCAGGAGTGCTTTAGGCCCCCGAAGGCATAAGAAAGGGAAGTCCAGGTTCGGCCGCCGAACATGGCATGCATGCGGAGGCACGTTAGGCCCCCGAAAGTGGCCTGGCCAGTCACCTATAAAGGGGTCCCCTGTCCGAAACGGGCGAGCTTTTCTCCCCATTTTCGGCTAAGGTGAGCTCTCCGCCGTCCCTTGTTGATGTTGAGCTTCTTCCTTCAAGTTTTCATGATTTCTTATGAGTTTTAACTTGGTTTTTGAAGATTTCGAGCTTAGATCGAAGTTGTGAAGCTTGGAGACCTCAGGAACCCATCTTCCCCAAATCTCCAAGTTAGGTCACACTCTCTCTCGATCTTCAAGAGGTAAGAGTCGATCTTGAGCTCATTATATGTTTTAAACAAGTTTTAAGTTGATTCATGGGGTAGAAATGCATGTTTAGGTTATTATTGAGTTTATGGGTTTATGTTGAGTTTTGTGCAATGTGGGTTGTTTAAGTATGTTTGATGTGTTGTAGTTGGGGTTTAGGATAGTTTGAAGCCCCTAGGAGCTTATGTATGTGTGTATGCATGTTGTGGAAGTGTTGGTTTTGAGTTGGAAGGTTTGGGAGGCGTATGTGCATTGTGGAGGCTGAGTTCTGCCCTTGGGAAGAACTCAGGTTCGGCAGCCGAAGGGACTTTCGGCCGCGCGAACCTGCCTGTGGAGGCAAGCCTTTGGCTGCCGAACCCTGCTTCCGAAAATGGACTTTCGGCTCTGGAAGGGAGTTTCGGCTACCGAAGGTGCCGCTGAAAGTCATTGAGTTTCGGCTCTGGAGGGACTTTCGGCCGCCGAACCTGCCGCCGAAAGTGCCCTGTTCAGCCTTCCTTTGCATGTTTTCTATGATTGTTTTAAGGTGTTTTAGGGGGTTTTTGGGGAGTATTTTAGAGTCATGTTCATGTATGTTTGGTCCCTCATTTGAGTCTGTAGGATCGAGCGCTTACCACCATGCCAAAAGCTTAAGCTATTAGCAGAGGCGCAACTCCAATTCCTTATAGCGTAGCAAGCCCGAGCGCCATAATTCGAAGGGATCTGAGCAGGATGCTGGCCCATTTGGCCAACAATCCCCTCCCCAGCACCTGCTAGGATTCGAACCCATGACCTTGACTCTGATACCACTTGTTGTCCTTTGAGGCAACCCAAGAAGGGGGTGAATTGGGTTTATAAAAAATTTAAAGGGAAAAACACAAATTAGAAGGCAATAAGGAAGAAGATAATCAACACAAGAATTTATAGAGGTTCAGCTATCTCAAGCCTACGTCCTCTCCTCAAGGTCCACCTTGAGAGTTCAACTCCACTATCAAATCTTCTTTGGGTGAAGATTAAAACCCTTATAATCTTAGAGCAAGCCTTTGCTCTTTACAAATCTCTTTTTCACTCAAGAGCAATTCTTTGCTCAATGCCACACTTCACAACAACAGAATCTCTCAACAACCTTTACTCACTCTGAAAAGCCAACCAATTACAACTCAAAACAAACTTTCAAGAAATCAATGCTTTGGCTCAAGGTTTTGAGAGAGAGAGAATGAAAAATACTGTAATCTCAATAAATATTTGCTTAGATGGTTGTTGTAACCTCTTAACATCAAAAGCAAGTTGTATTTATAGTTCTTTCATAAATATGACCGTTGGGGGTGCATTAAATGCAAATAGAGCCGTTTATGTGCAGAAATAACCGTTACACCGTGTTCAGAAAAATTCAGGTTCGGCGGCCTAAGCTTAGAGTTCGGTGGCCGAACCATTTGAGGTGAAGAACATCACTGTTTAAAAAAGGACTTTCGGCGGCCTAAAGTCATAGTTCGGCGGCCGAACTTGTGTGACTTTCATCTCTGTCCCTCTCTTTCGGAAGCCGAATTTTTGGCTTCGGAGGCAGACTTAAAAGCACACTTTCGGCGGCCGAAGGTAATGTTCGGCGGCCGAACATAGGTGACTTTTGTCTCTGTCCCTAACTTTCGGAAGCCAAACATTTAGCTTAGGGAGCAAACCACCTTCGGCGGCCGAAAGCTAATGTTTGGCGGCCGAACATACAGGACTTTCGTCTCTGTTCCTCACTTTCGGAAGCCGAACGATGCACTTTAGGGGGCAGGCTGAAAACACACTTTCAGCGGCCAAAAGTCAATGTTCGGCGGCCGAACATGTGGGACTTTCGTCTCTGTCCCTGACTTTCGGAAGCCGAAAGATGATTTTAGGGGGCACAAAAAATAAATCTTTAAATCTTTGAAAAATCATAACTTAGGCTGTAAAATTCCTTTTTTCAATCCGTTTGAATTTTTGTAACCCATATTTTTAGATCTTTAATTTTGATAAAGAATAATTTCAAAATCGCTTCTTTTGGAAAATTTCATTTTAGTCCCTAAAAGTCAATTACTTAAAATTTGGCCATATCAAAAAAGACTTTTAGAGATGAAAGAAACCTTGAGCCATCACAATTAATTAATTGAAATTCACAATGAATAGAATTTAACAAAGCATAAGCAAAAAAACTTTCTTATCCCTTTCTTGTGGTATGCTTCCAAAATAGGCACTTTTCTGTTTTGAAATTGAAGCAATTTCGTTCTTGTTAGCAAGGGACCTACAAGCTCAACATAAACACTTTTGTAGATAATTAGTAGCATACCAATTGTTTATTAATCATCAAAACAAGGATTAGAACATTTAGGTTCAACAATCTCCCCCTTTTTTATGATGACAAACAATTGGTAAAGAATAAAATAATAATCATAGGTGTAGTGTGTGCATTTTAAAAATTACTCCCCCTTAATGTGCTCCCCCTGTCAAAAATACTTTATGCCATATTTAAAATGTGAGAAGACACATAAGGGAGGTTTTGACTCAATGCAATGAGATGCAATGGATCCTATATGAGTGAATGAGTTCCAACAAAAAATGCATCTCAAGAAGAGCTATAATTATGCACAATAATCATGAGTCAAATAGATATCAATGTATCAACATCCATAAAACCAAAAGAGTTAAACTAATATAGCCAATATCCAAAACATCAAATATATACATATATGATACCATTATACCATTCTCCCCCTTTTGACATCATCAAAAATAAAAAATATCACAATACCAAAAGAGGAAAAAAAATAAGAGCAACTATATAAACAAAGAAAAATCACTGAGGAGGTGGCACTCCAGATGACTGCTGAAGGAAGTGCAAAATCTGTCTCTGCTGCTCGATCAGGGTCTGCTGCTTGTCTGTAAGTCGTGCTAACTGCTGCTCCATCTGAGTCTGACGATCAGATATCTGAGTCTGGCGATCAGACATCTGAGCAACCTGCAGCTCCAGACGACCCATGGCATCATACAGATCAGATGCAGTCCGAGAAGATGTACCCTGCTCGGTGGACCGCCCGGTACTAGCATCGCCTCTGGGAGCTCGCTCTGTCTCAAGATCAGCAGGAGAAACATCATCTGACTCCTCATCAGAAACATCATGTGCCTATGCTGCTGCTTGTGCTGCTCTGTGGGCTGCAAAATCTCTCCTAGAATTATAAAATTCATTGCCTCTCCTAGTCAGACCCATGTGGAGGAGGGTAGCCTTAGTGTAAGGGGTATACTCACTAGACAAGGGTAAGGTAGACTCGGTACCTGGGTCAACCCCTAGAGCTCGGAGAAGAAGAGTAAGATGACGACCAAAGGGGAGACAGCCTCGACTCAGCCTAAGGGAGTCTGCTATAGAGTGAATCATAATATGTGGCAGGTTAAGGGCTCGACCCTCTAGCAGACAGGACACTACAAACATGTCAGAGTAGGAGAGAGCAGTCCTATGACCCGCTCTAGGGAGAATCTCATAAGTGACTATGTGATGAATAACTTTAGGGAGGGTGGAGAGGTCACAGGCCTTAAGCCTAGAGGGCTCCTCACGCTCGGTGTCTCCAGAAATAATCCTAGTTTGGTGAAGGGAAGAGACCTCACCAGTGATCCACTTATGAGTGGTGGAGACAACAGCCCCAGAGTTGGAGACACCTAGATGCCGAGCAATGATGTCAGGAGTGAGGAAAACTCTCTGACCATTTACAAAACTGACCAGGTGGGGGGGAGTGTGACGGGTAAAGGTGTGTAGGTTTGCATAGAATTCCCTAACAATCCTAGGATGGGTGTCTGATGGAGTGATAAGAAGGTGCTCCCAACCCTGGACTCTGAAGGACTGAAGGAATCCCTGAGAGCGAAAGAGCTGAACACTATTAGCATGAACTGTTCTCCCAGGATGAACAAACCTGAGAGAAAAAGGCTGAAAAGCAGGATCATTCTCTCGAACTACAGGGAACTCAAAGGGTGGAGAGGCAGGAGGGTCTGGGGAGGGGGACCTAGGAGCCTCAGACTGTCTACTGGATTGACCTCTAAAAAATGGATGTCTACGAGCAGTGGATTTTCTACCCATTTTTAAACACAGCAGCTAAAGAGGCAATGATATAGAAGAGACAAGCCCAAAAACAGAAAGCTAACTATAAGCAACATTGCCACAAAAACTTAGCCTATAAACAACACAAAGGCCAAATAGAATTTAACAAAGCATAAGCAAAAAAACTTTCTTATCCCTTTCTTGTGGTATGCTTCCAAAATAGGCACTTTTCTCTTTTGAAATTGAAGCAATCTCGTTCTTGTTAGCAAGGGACCTACGAGCTCAACATAAACACTTTTGTAGATAATTAGTAGCATACCAATTTTTTATTAATCATCAAAACAAGGATTAGAACATTTAGGTTCAACAGAGTCCACCTGTGTAGGTTCGGACCCGAGGAATCGAGGACCCCAGCAGTGAGATAGTTGCTTCAGAGTCTTCTTAGAGCTAGCCTAAGGTGAGTAGAATGACTCTTTATGTTTTAAAGTAAATAAATGAAAGTTTTAGCATGATTCACGCATCATGAATGCCATGAAATATATTAGGTTGTTTGCATTAGAATCCACGAATATGTTGCATTGCATATCTTGATGTTGATGTGGATGGATGTTGGATGACCCATTAGTCCTCGGTATGATGAGATATGATATGATATGATATGAAAGTCCAGGTGTGGCCGTATCGCCCCTGGCACAATGTGAGTGAAAGTCCGGGTGTGGCCTGCACTACGCCCCCGGCACAATTGGATATATATGATATGACATGTGAAGTGAAAGACCAGGTGTGGCCTGCACGACGCCCCTGGCATGATTGGATTATGTAGAGGACTATTGGTGACAAGTCCATCCTTGATGTGATGCGTTTGTGATGTGATGCGTTTGTGATGTGATGCATTCCATGATAGCATATGTTTTAAATGTTTTTTATTATTCTGCTCACTGGACTCTAGTAGCTCACCCCATTCCCTTAATCCCCCAGGTTGCAGGTACGGGATAGAGTCAGGAGGTCAGCAAGAATAAGAAGTCATGTTTTATGTAATAGCTAGTTGTGGACATGATAATGTTGTAATCTAAAGTGTTGAATAGTCATGATATGTAATTATGATATTGAGGATTAGAGATTGTACTTGACCCTATGTGTTTGATTATCCCTTTTGATACATAATCTAAATGTTTTATGATGAGTATGTGCAACCAAGCTTAACGTATGTTATGATACCCCATTGGAGCTTTTGATGAGGACTCCAGTGGGTGGTTTATGTTCATGGTTATGTGCATGCACAGATTAAGCTTGGTAAAAGAAAAGGAAAAATTTTACAGTTTCATGTTTATGTATGATCATGTATGGGATTAAACAGGTTTACAGGATGTATGTCAGGCTTGCTACGGATCCCGGCGGCCTTAAGCCGATCTGGATCCTAGCGCCGGTAGCGGTCCGATTTTCGGACTGTTACACAAGCGGTCATCAAATATAATATTATATTATAAATAATTTAAAATAATTAATATTAATATTAATATAATTTTTATAATTATACTTATATAAATTTAATATATAATTGATTAAATACATATAATATTATATTATAAATAATTTAAAATAATTAATATTAATAAACTAATATAATATAATATAATATAATATAATAATTAAAACTCCCTGAAAATAAAGTCGTGACAAAGAAAATTGCAAGCCGAGCTACCAATTACCAAACAGTAAAGGGAATCCTGTACAGAAGGGGGAAGTCTAGCCTAGCCCGTGGCTCCGATGTATAGGCCCAAAAGAGGCAGCTAGGGTTATGGAAGAGATTTATCAGGGAATGTGCGAAGCTCATGAAGGAGCAGAGACGTTGGCGAATAAAATTTTCATGTAAGGATACTACAAGCTCACAGTTAAGAAGGAGACAGAAGAATTTGTCAGAAGATGTGGCGTGTACTAGATGTTCGCCAACGCAATCAATGTTCCATCCACCCCTCAATCCAGCATATCTAGCCCGTGGCCATTCTCACAATGGGGTATAGATATCCTGGGACCTTTCCCCGAGACCACAGGACAGAAGAAGTTCGTAGTAGTAGCTGTGGAATATTTTTCAAAGTGGCCAGAAGCTGAGACAGTTCCCACTATCACAACAAGGAAAATGATAGATTTTGTCTGGGGCAACATCATCTGCAGATTTGGGATATCGAGGATGCTTATATCAGACAATTGACATGGAACCCTATGGCACAAGCCTCAAACCCACACGCACGAGTAGATATGGAATCCAAAGATCTGATAAACTCATCTCCTATGGCACCTCACACTTAGAGAAACTGAAACACCAATGATCAAAGGATTTATGTAACAGCCCGGAAACCGAACTGCTACCGGCGCTAGGATCCAGATCGGCTTAAGGCTGCCGGGACCCGTAGCAAGCCTGCTATGAACTCTGTGTACCTGTGAAATCCCATACATGACCATACATTTTCTGTAAAAAATTAAAACCTTTCTCTGTTCCACGGTTTAACCTGTGCATACACTATCTTTACACTGTAAACCCCTGCTAGAGCTCTCATCTTTGATCTAGGTGGGCTAACTCATATCCTGTTAAGCCTGAGTTTTCAAACATATCAAATAAAACATTTACATAAAACCGACCATGTATTTACAAAAGGGATTACAACATCTAATGGTCAAGAACATTACTATACTGTATATCATAACCTATCTCTGTACAATTACATGTCCACACTAGACGATTACAAAGCTCTAAACTCTTCCTGTACCCTGCTGACTTCCCTCTAGACTCTGAACCTGCAAAACTGGGGTTAAGGGAGAGGGATGAGCTATACTAGCCCAGTGAGCAGAACTATAAAACATATCTTAAAACATGATCTCATGGTATGCATCACATCACAGACAAGCCACATCAAGGGTAAACCTGTCACCAAGTAGTCCCAGCATCATATTTGCCAGGGCGTAGTCAAAGGCTCCTAGTCTTCCTGTCAACATAACATAACTTACACTGCCCCAGGGCCTTATTAGGCACCTGGTCTTAGCGTCCCTTTCTGTGCCAGGGCGTAGTCAAAGGCTCCTGGACTTCCTTATCTGTGCCAGGGCGTAGTCAAAGGCTCCTGGTCTTCCTGTCAGGGACTATTGGATCATCCAACATTTACCCACATCAACAACATATATGCAATGCAACATATTCGTGCTACTTAATGCATTCAACCTAAACCATATTCATGATGCGTGAAAGATGCTAAAAGCAGTTCAGTTCTCATATTTAAATAACAAGTTTAGTTCCATTCACCTCTGGCTGACTCTGTACTGACTCTACAAGTTCTGAAGCAGTGCTCACTGCTGAACTCCCTAGTTCCTCTGGTCCGTTCCTACACAGGTGGACTTCAATGAGGGACCAAACTAACTCAAGAACATCTCTAAAAAACTCCCCAAAAACCCTCTAAAGCATCCTAGAACAATCACATAAAACATGCAAAAGAAAGCTGGACAGGGCACTTTCGGCGGCAGGTTCGGCGGCCGAAACTCCCCTCTAGAGACGAAACTCATGCATGTTCGGCGGCACATTCGGCGGCACATTCGGCAGCCGAAAGTCTCGTCCAGAGACGAAACTCAACCTTCGGCGGCACTTTCGGCGGCCGAACCTTGCCTCCAGAGACGAAAGTCCAAATGTTCGGGGGCAAGTTTTGGCAGCCAAAACTGCCTCCACAAGGGGTTCGGCGATCGAACCTTCCTTCGGCGGCCGAACCTGGTTTTGCCCGTTGGGCAGAAACCTGCTCTGTTTCATGCAAACTCTCCCCAAACGTACCCAACATGCATATCAACTACTCCCAACTAGCATATACCATATAACATACATAAAAGGGGTCTAAACTAACCTATAACCCCAACAAACATAACAAACAACATTGGATCATGCATATACACCAAAGATCATCAAAAACCTCCCTTAACCTCAACATGCATAACTACCCATAAAATGCCCTCAAAACCTTCAAAAATCAAGAAAGGAAGTTCAGGATCTTCACTTACCTCTTCCAAACAAGAGATTGAACGATCCCTATGTGGAGATATGGAGAAATCCTCTCTCAAACTCTCCAAGCTTCCAAACTTGCTCTTTTGCTCAAAACCTTCAAAACCACATGAAAATCCATCAAAACCATGAAAGATTTGAGAAAACACATAAATCACTCAAGGAAGATCAAGTCTCACCTCAGCTCGTGCAAATGGAAAGAAAATTTTATCCATTTGACCGACCTAGGGCCTTTTATAGTTGGCTGGCCAAACCAACTACGGCGGCCGAATGAGAACCCGAATGCCATGCACGTTCGGCGGCCGAACCTTGGCATTTCTCCCTTGTTGCTTTTCTTCCAAAACCTCACTTCTTTTAACACGTTTAAAACATTAAAACTCTTTCAAAACATATGAAAACATATCCCTTACCCTGCCAGAGGATTCCGCCATCAGAAATTCCACCCGACTACAGGAATTCCGACGCCGGACTCTAGCCGGGTATTACATTCTCCCCCCTTAAGCATATTCGTCCCCGAATGTTCCTCAAACACGAAACACAAAAACACAGAGAAAAGGGGAAAACTAACCTCAAAACAGATATGGGTATTGCTGGAGCATAGACTCCCGTGTCTCCCAGGTGCACTCTTCTAGGTTATGGTGGTTCCACAGAACTTTGACCATCGGAATTTCCTTGTTTCTCAACTTTCTGATCTGGGTGTCAATGATCCTCACTGGCTGCTCTACATATGTGAGATCTCCTAGGATCTCCACATCAGGCTCACTGAGAACCTGTCTCGGATCTGACACAAACTTCCGTAGCATAGAAACATGGAAAACCGGATGGATTCTTTCCATAGAGGCAGGTAAATCCAGCTTGTACGACACATTCCTGATCTTCTGCAAAATTTCAAAGGGACCTATGTATCGTGGAGCTAGCTTACCCTTTCTCCCAAAGTGAACCACTCCTTTCATTGGAGACACCTTCAGCAAAACCATATCCCCCTCCTGGAACTCTATCTGCTTCCTACGGACATCTGCATAGCTTTTCTGTCTACTGACAGCTGTTCTGATCCTCTCTCTGATGATAGGCACTAATCTGCTGGTAATCTCGACTAACTCTGGCCCTGCAAGAGCCTTCTCTCCTACCTCTTCCCAGCAAACATGTGTTCTGCACTTCCTCCCATACAGAGCTTCATAAGGAGCCATCCCTATGCTAGCATGATGGCTGTTATTGTAGGCAAACTCCACCAGAGGTAGATGCTGCCCCCAAGAACCGCCAAAGTCTAACACACACATTCTGAGCATATCCTCTATTGTCTGGATGGTCCTCTCTGACTGACCGTCTGTCTGTGGATGGAAAGCAGTGCTGAAATCCAACCTTGTGCCCATAGCAGCTTGCAGACTCCGCCAAAATCTGGAGGTGAACTGAGGTCCTCTATCTGATACGATTGACACAGGAACTCCATGCAGCTTTACTATCTCTTCTACATACACCTGCGCTAGCTTGTCCACAGAATAGTTACTCCTGATTGGAATGAAGTGAGCAGATTTAGTCAGTCTATCCACAATCACCCAGATGGAGTCTAGCCTGTTGAACGTCGCCGGTAACCCCACTACAAAATCCATCGCTATGTTCTCCCACTTCCACTCTGGAATCGGCAGTGGGTTAAGCATTCCAGCCGGCTTCTGGTGCTCTAGCTTCACCCTTTGACATGTTTCGCAGGCTGACACATACTGTGCCACTTCTCTCTTCATCGCTGGCCACCAATACACCTTTCTCAAGTCTTGATACATCTTGGTGGCTCCAGGGTGAACACTATATCTAGCATTATGAGCTTCCCTCATAATGTCCTCCTTTAAACTGCTGTCATCTAGCACGCATAACCTCTTCCCGTGACGAAGAATCCCCTCACTGTCAAATCTGAACTCCGCACTGTTGCCTGACTGAACAGTCCTGGCAATCTTCACTAACTCAGGGTCCTCGTGCTGTTTCAGAGCCACTTGCTCTAGAAACACGGGTGTAACTCTCATCTGTGCAATCAAAGCACCTGTACCAGATAACTCTAACTGTAGTCCTTCATCCATGAGCTTATAGAACTCCTTCATCACTGGCCTCCTCTCTGCTGTAATGTGGGATAAACTGCCGAGTGACTTCCGGCTTAAGGCATCAGCTACAACATTAGCCTTACCCGGATGATACTGAATCTTGCAATCATAATCACTGAGCAATTCTACCCATCGTCTCTACCTCAAGTTTAGATCTCTCTGGCTCAAGATGTGCTGCAGGCTCTTATGATCCGTGAATGTAACGACCCGAAAATCGGACCGCTACCGGCGCTAGGATCCAGATCGGCTTAAGGCCGCCGGGACCCGTAGCAAGCCTGACATGCAACTTGTAAACCTGTTTAATCCCATACATGATCAACAATCATACATAAAAATTTAAAACTCTTCTTTCATACATTCTATCATACACCAAACTCAACCTGTGCATGCACTGAACTTATACATAATCATAAACTTGACCCCTCTGTGGGATCTCATCAATGCCCCCAATGGGTGGCATAACAAGTGTTGAGTTGGCTAAACATGGGCATCAATAACATTAAGATCATGTTTCAATAAGGGATTACATTATACTATGGTCAAGCACACTTCTAACCTCAATATCGTTACATTACATATCTATACATTATTATACAATCTGTCATGTCCACTTTCTAACTATTACATACATATGACTTCTTTACTCTTCTTGACTTCTCTGTCTAACCCGTACCTGCAAACCTGGGGAATTTGGGAGAGGGGTGAGCTACTAGAGCCCAGTGAGCAGAATCATAAAGCATTTAAAACACATGCTATCATGGATGCATCACATCACAACTAATCATATCAAGGATGAACTTGTCACCATTTAGCCCTCTACATAATCCAATCATGCCAGGGGCGTAGTGCAGGCCACACCTGGTCTTTCTCTTATACATAACATAACATAACATACATGTTCCGTGGTGCCGGGGCGTAGTGCAGGCCACATCCGGTCTTTCTCTTACATAGTGCCAGGGGCGTAGTGCAGGCCACATCTGGACTTCCATATCATATCATCATGTCATAACATATGAGGGCTAATGGATCATTCAACATTCATCCACATCAACAACATTTTATGCAATGCAACATATTCGTGATTTCTAATGCAAGCAACCTAAAATATCACATGGCATCCGTGATGTATGAACATGCTCAAAACTGATTTATTTATTTAAAAGCATAAGAGTTATTCCACTCACCTCTGGCTAGCTCTGACACTGACTGAAGCAACTGACTCACTGCTGGGGTTCTCGGTTCCTCGGGTCCGAACCTACACAGGTGGACTCAAATGAGGGACCAAGCAACTAGAACATAACTCTAAAAACATCCCCCAAAAACCCCTTAAAACATCTCAAAACATCCATGCAAGAACATGCAAAGGAAGGCTGGACAGGGCACTTTCGGCGGCAGGTTCGGCGGCTGAAAGTCCCTCCAGAGGCGAAAGTCAGGCAGGTTCGGCGGCACCTTCGGCGGCCGAAACTCCCAGACAGAGGCGAAACTCATGCATGTTTGGCGGCACTTTCGGCGGCCGAAACTCCCAGACAGAGACGAAAGTCTCCTTTCGGGGGCAAGCTTCGGCAGCTGAAGGCTGCCTCCACAAGGGGGTTCGGCGGCCGAAAGTCCCTTCGGCTGCCGAACCTGGTTTCTCCCAAAGGGCAGAAACTAGATTCAAACATGCACAAATGTCTCCAAACTCAAACCAACATGCATTTAGCTCAACCAAAACATGCATACAAGCTCCTAGGGGTCTCAAACTACCTTAAACCCCAACTACAACACATCAAACACACATTACAAGCCACATTGTTCATGAACATACATTTATATCCATAAACATAACTATAACCTAAACATGCATTCTACCCCCATGAACTTCATAAAACTTGCTTAAAACATGATATAAGCTAGAGATCGACTCTTACCTCTTGAAGATCGAGAGTAGAGGCGACCAAACTTGGAGTTGGGAGAGATTTGAGTTCTTGAACCTCAAAGCTCCAAAACTTTGCTCAAAAGCTCAAATCTTCTAAACAAAGTTAAAACAAATGAAAAACTTGAAAGATCTAGAGGAAAAACATCAAAGATCGGTGAGGGACGGCGGAGAGCTCACCTTGGCCAAAAATGGGGAAAAGCTCGCCCATTTTCGGCTAAGGGACCCTTTTATAGTGGCTGTCCAGGCCATGTTCGGGGGCCGAATGTGCCTCCGCATGCATGCCATGTTCGGCGGCCGAACTTTGAGGTTCAGCGGCCGAACCTGGACTTCCCTCACTTGTGCCTTCGGGGGCCTAAGGCTCACCCGAAACGCATGCATGTTCGGCGGCCGAACTTTGAGTTTCGGCGGCCGAACCTAAGCTTTCCTCCAAGGTTGTTCTTATGCAAAAACTCATTCCCTTTTCACTTAAAATCATCAAAACATTAAAACATTTCATAAAAACATGGTTTTACCCATCTAGAGGTCTCCGACATCCGAGATTCCACCGGAAGGTAGGAATTCCGATACCGGAGTCTAGCCGGGTATTATAGTGAAGATCTCACACTTTACCCCATAGAGGTAATGCCTCCACATCTTGAGTGCAAAAATAACTGCTGCCATCTCCAGATCGTGTGTCGGGTAGTTCAGCTCGTGCTTCTTCAGCTGTCTAGAAGCATAAGCTATCGCTCTGTCATTCTGCATCAACACACAACCCAATCCCACTCGGGACGCATCACAGAACACTGTGAAGTCTTCATCACTGATCAGCAGAGCTAACACCGGTGCTGAAGTCAACCGTCTCTTCAGTTCTTCAAAACTCTCCTCACATTCCTCTGACCATACAAACTTCTGGTTCTTTCTGGTCAATCTGGTCATCGGAGCAGCGATCTTCGAGAAGTCCTGAACGAACCTCTGATAGTAGCCTGCCAAACCCAGGAAACTCTTGATCTCTGTTACTGTCGTGGGTGTAGGCCAGTTGGCTACTGCCTCTACCTTCTTGGGGTCCACTGCTATGCCTTCATCTGATATGACATGCCCCAAGAAAGAAATGCTCCTCAGCTAGAACTCGCACTTAGAGAACTTGGCATACAAGCCATGTTCCCTCAAAGTCTGTAAGACTATCCTCAGATGCTGGGCATGCTCCTCTGCATCCTTGGAGTACACTAAGATATCATCTATAAAGACAATCACAAAGTGATCCAGGTACTCTCTGAAAACTCTGTTCATGAGATTCATGAATACTGCAGGGGCGTTAGTTAACCCGAACGGCATTACTAGGAACTCATAATGCCCATATCTGGTCCTGAAAGCTGTCTTGGGTACATCCTCTTCCCTGATTCTCAACTGATGATATCCGGATCTCAGATCTGTCTTAGAGAAACAACATGCTCCTGCCAGCTGGTCGAATAGATCATCAATCCTGGGTAGAGGATACTTATTCTTGGTAGTGACCTTGTTCAACTGCCTGTAGTCGACACAAAGTCTAAGAGGTCCATCCTTCTTCCGGACGGATGAAACCCTTATCTACCAAACCTGCAACTGTTCTTTCAACTCTTTTAACTATGCTGGCGCCATCTTGTAGGGAGGAATAGATATCGGTCTCGTACCAGGCATCAACTCTATCTCGAACTCTATTTCCCTACCAGGTGGTAGTCCTGGAAGCTCTTCAGAAAACACATCTGGGAACTCTCTAACAACCGGTACTGAGGATGGTTCCCTAACCTGACTGTCTAGCTCTCTCACGTGAGCTAGGAACCCCTGACAACCCTTCCTCAACAACCTACGAGCCTGAAGGGCTGATATCAAATCCCTCCTGCCCACATCTGAAGCAGGCTGAAGATCCCAGTAGACAAGCTCCTCTGTGTTGTTTCCCACATTTCTTACATACTGGATTATCCGTGTCAGAGCTGGAGCCACTACCCATTTCCAGACCTGACTTAATCCTGTTCCAGAACTTGCCCTTTTTACCTCTAGGTCTGTCCCATCTCTTCTTGCTCGCACCTACTGTACTCTGTGAGGAGGAAACTGGCTTAGAGCCAGAAGACTGTGCCTTCGTCTGTTTAACTGTTCCCTGTATTATAGCACTGGCCTCCATCTTCCTCGCTGCATCCACGATAGAGTGGAAACTCTCTTTCTCTGCTGGAAGGATCAAGGAGAAATACCTGGGATGAAGCCTTGTGGCATATCTCCTTGCCTTCTTCTGATCAGTATCATACGCCTGACCTACGTATGGTAACAATTCTAGGAACTTATCTGTGTATTCATCAACACTCATCTCCTCTGTTTGTCTCAACTGTTCGAACTCTACAACCTTCATCTCCCTGGAACTGTCAGGAAAAGCCCACCCTGCGAACGCATTGGCGAACTCTTCCCATGTTATGCTGTCTATTCTAGGGTCCACATAGTTCTTGAACCACTCTCTGGCTTTCTTGCACTTTAATGTGAACCCTGCCATCTCAATGGCCCTGCTCTCATCAGCTCCCAACTCACTTGTTATCATTCGAACTGCACTAAGGTACTCAAAGGGATCATCTCCTGCATGGAATTTAGGAGCATCCAACTTTAAGTACTCGGTCATCTTCACCTTATGTCCCCCTGATGAACTAGGTTGCTGTGCTTCAACAACAGGGGCTACAGGTTCTGGTGGTGGTGGAGGTACTGTTTCTCTTGGTTCAGGTTGTGCTGGACTTGGATGAAAAGGTGGGGGTGGATACATGTGATATGGTGGGTAAAAAGAAGGATAAGGCATATATGGCATATACGGTGGATATGGGGCAAAGCTGGAGAAATCCGACGTACCACCCATCGGATACCCCGGGCCCTGTGGA